>NC_025998.2:107986386-108278641 GCF_000442705.2 Elaeis guineensis
TCTATCCTTCTCAATCGCATTCTCCAGTGCGTGTAACAGCTCTCGCCCATCTCGCCTCATTCTGTTCCCGAGGTCCCAACCTTAGCAGAAAAGGGGTGGGGTCGATCCCCGGAGGCGGAGGGGGCAACGACGGCCGCCACCCGAGACGCTCCGGCAAGGTCGGCATGGGTTACTTCCACCGCCCCCGCAACAAGTTCTACTGCCCCACCGTCAACGCCGACCACCTCTGGTCTCTCGGCCCCGACGGCGTCAAGGATCCCGTCATGGCTTGTGACGTCTATTCTGCCCTCTTGACTGGTATCACCCCACCTTGCTGCCCCGAGATTCGCGGGCAGAATAGCTTCCCCGACAGCCCCCGTTATTAAACCCCTGTTGTTGAAGGAATTCTTCCTTGGGCTCCCTCTAGAGCGACGGAGATTCTCACCGGCCGCCATTCTCCTTCTCTCCTTCCTCCGAACCCTAAGAATTCCCTCGAGGATAGCCTCCCAAGTAGATAACATGGTTTAAGGGAAGGAGACTGGGACTGGGGCGAGAGAAGCAGGGCTCTCAGATGAAAGAACAACGCCAGAATGAAGCTACGAAGGGGCCGAGGGGTTTAAATAGCCGATGGATCCTGGCGCAGTTATGGCGACGGGTATTCCTGGGCCAACTAAGGTGTGCCGTGTGGCGTGCTTATCCTTTTCACCGCCATCGAGGGTTGACCGCTCACAAATTCCCGCAAAGCGACGCTTGGGATCGCGTTTCAGCGGGGGTTCCGAAAAGACTTTTCAAGTCACCTTCACCGAAAAACGGACTCTGACGTGCGTGCATTAAATAGGGGTGGCAGTGCGCAGGATTCGAAGGGACGATTCCGGCTGCGCACATCTCTCTCTGCATACTTCCTTCGCTTGAAATTCAAACTCGAAAGTAGGGGGACTGGTGTTGGGTATAAATTACCCACAGCCGAAATCGACAGCAGAACGGCTCCGCCCGGACTCCTACGGGAGCCGGGCTCCTCCTTCAACAGCAGAACGGCTCCGCCCGGACTCCTACGGGAGCCGGGCTCCTCCTTCAACAGCAGAACGGCTCCGCCCGGACTCCTACGGGCGTCGGGCTCCTCCTTCAACAGCAGAACGGCTCCGCCCGGACTCCTACGGGAGCCGGGCTCCTCCTTCAACAGCAGAACGGCTCCGTCCGGACTCCTACGGGAGCCGGGCTCCTCCTTCAATAGCAGAACGGCTCCGCCTGGACTCCTACGGGAGCCGGGCTCCTCCTTCAACAGCAGAACGGCTCCGACCTCAGTATCAGCTGCTGGAGCCGGACTCCACCCTTCCTCTAGCGCCAACCTCGTCCGAAAGGGGGACTCCTCCCGGACTCCTACAAAGGCCGAACTCTGACTACTGCCGAGCCATGATCAACAGATCCGTGTCCTTTGGCAGATAACAATAACTGCCATGATCCTGTTCCACTTCCTGTAGCGGATTCCACGCGGCTCCACCTCCCCCTGCGACAGGTGCTGCACGATCCCACTGCCCTCTGACAGGCTGTGTCAACAGCTATGATGCTGCTCCGCTCCCTGCGGCAGGTGCTGCACGATCCCACTACTCGTTGACAACTAGCAGTAACGGACGCCGCTCCACTACCTGCAACAGGCCCTATGTGGCGGGCCATGATGATGGCCACGTGTCTGCTCCATTATCTTTCGCAATCAATTCCCCTAACCATGGGCGTCCCACTACCAGGCGGTTACAAACGTCGCCATCAGTCCGTTGCCTCCCCCGCCTATAAAAGGGGGACTCAGATACGTTATTCTTTAAGCTCTTTTGCCTTATCTCAAAACTCTGCTAAACTCTCCGTTCGAGCACTCCATTCTTGTTGAGGCAGAGAACTGACTTGAGCGTCAGAGGGTCTTGCCGGAGCAACCCCACCTCCGGTTTAGACTTCCCTTGCAGGTCCCGGCGGCGACCGCGGCTTCCTCAACTCCAGCTTCTCCGGCGCAGGCGGATTTTTGCACCACACCTATGATCGGACGGCCATGGCAACTAGCCCAATTCGATTACTTGCTACTTGGATCAAGTATATCTAAATATACCAATTTCAAATTTTAAATTTCAAATTTCAAATTTTAAATTTTAAATTTTGAATTTCAAATTTCAAACAAATTTTAAATTTCAAATTTTTGAATTTCAAATTTTGAATTTTAAATTTTAAATTTCAAATTTAAAATTTCAACCAAATTTCAAATTTTAAATTTTGAATTTCAAATTTTTGAATTTTGAATTTTGAATTTTAAATTTCAAATTTTAAATTTTAAATTTTGAATTTCAAATTTTTAAATTTTGAATTTCAAACAACTTTCAAATTTTAAATTTTGAATTTCAAATTTCAAATTTAAACTTTTAGATTACAACTTAATCTACACATACAAATATATATATATCATATCTAAGAACCCGCTCTGATACCATTTGTGGGGAAAATTCAGTGCAGGGATAAAATGATAATTTTAAATTTTTTTCAAAATTTTGATTTTACAGCAGAAAAATATTAATTAATCTAATTAATTAACATAAATTTACCCTACACTAGGATCTAAATATGATATATAGCATGCATTCATTTAAATTTGAAATTCAAATTTGAATAGTAAATACTTTACTGTAATGTGTTCAGAATACAATACCTTTGTGCGGGTAGTAGATCGCCGTAATCTGATCACCGTCGGGAGAGTCTGATCATCGTGATATAGCCACACAGTATGTCTGGCCTCTATGGATCATCCACATGAAGCTCCCAATCTGATCGACTCCTCACGAGTGCTAGCTCATTGTAGAGCCCTTTTGACGACGGATGCTGATCGAACTCCTTTGATCGATGTCTGTCGATTCTTCGGATGCTCTAGATCATCAACAGACATGCTTAAGAGGATGTTGAAGATTTTTCTAAGATTTTGTGGGCTCACGATACTCGTAGCTCACTTTCTCACTTCCCGAACCCCAGGCTAAAACTCTAGGGAACTCACCGGAAACCTTGCACCCACTTTTCTTTCTTTTCTTTATTTTTCTCTTGGAAGGATATGGACTTCCTTCTCACGCACAAGACTTCTCACACCTCAAAATTTTTTTTTTAAAAATCTTTTTCTTGCACGCCCCACTCTTCTCCTCCTTTTATAACAACGTCAAACGTCTTATCCAAAAGAAAGGATAAAGATGAGTAATTGCACATTTGAATTCAAATCAAATTTTGAATTCAAATGGACACCAACTCATCCCTTATCCACTAAAGGCATGAGGCGTGGCTTAAATTGTGCATGGAGTGATTTCATGGGAAACTTTTTCTCATGTAATAAATAGGGCGTAAGAAAAGGGATAAGGTGCAAAGATTGATTGCCCATTCAAATTCAAACTTTATTTTGAATTTGAATGGCCAACCAATCATCCTTATCCATTTATTTGGCACATTAAAGTGGGGCGTGGAGAGGGCTTAGCGTGAGAAAAAAATTCATGAGAAGTTCCTTCTCATGAATCAAATGGGTGCAATGGAAGTGAGGTGGCGCATGGAGATTGGGTCAAGGTGGTTTAATTATTTAAACCAACCTAATTGAACCAAATAAGTTAGGTCCAATTAGACTAATTTAAATCCAACTTAATTAGGCTTAATTAGGCTCAATAAAATTCTAATCAAATTAGAAATTGACTAAGTCCAACCCCTGATCAAATTAGGAACCAAACCATCTCGACGATTAGGTCAACTCTTAACCTAATCGGGTCAAACCCAACTGAATCTAATTCAATTGGACTTGATCCAAAAATAATTACTCAATCAAATTGAGTTAATTAGCAATCAAATCACTAATTAAATCTCTCATAAATATTGAGTCCAAATTCGATGGGCAATCGGGCATCAAAATTCATCGATATGTAACCCTGATCGAAAAGTCCCAACCAGTGGGACTCTTGACCCCGGTACCCATAATGTATGAAACTCGTGATTAGAGAATCCTGATTCTCGATCACTGAGTCTGAAATATGTAGGATTCTACATCAGCCATCAGATCAGATAGGAACCTCTAATATGTGTGACCCCACAGGTTCGAACCTAAGCCGGTAGCACAGGAACCAATTTCTGTACTAATCGAAGTGACCATCTAGCAATGGTACCCGACATTCAGATAGATCGAAGAGTCACAATCGCAACACTCAGAATCTACATGAATATGGTTACCGTATAATTCATCCCTTTTGACTCCTGTGTTTAGGATGACTCAGGGTTAAACTGTCTACCCTGATGAGATCATCCGAATCGTGCTCAACTCAATTAGTCCTGTGACTCCTCACTAGGGCTACCCTAACCAAGGTTTTGCTAAATTGAAACACGACTGTACACAGCTCCTAAACTGGAGTGGTCAATCCCATCTTGACACATGCACTGATAAGTCAAGTACTTGACTACACCCAGCAGCCTTCCGTCACTGAATTAGAAATTCAGGTAATCCAGTGCCTAAGTGCAGTGAGTTGCTTGCAAGTCACCGTGGCGGTCTCAGGTCGGAGGGACATTTATACCCATATCCCATCGGAGCAAATCTTGACAGCAGAAATAGCTCCGGAGTCGGTCACGTTCAGTGCAGATGTACCATTACATCCCACCTGTATGCCATACCAGTGTCTCCACGCTCCTTGGTTATGAGGACAACCAACCCATATGGCACACAATGACCTATGCTCGATAAACATTATCGTCCTTGGTAACAACGTATCATTTGATCGTGAACAGATTTAAGGACTAAACGATAAATCCTCCTTTGTCGAGTCTAAATAGTCCTAAGGACTTCACCACAACACAGGAGTTCATTAGAAGATGAAACATTTGTGATGAAAAAATACCAAAATAATTTTTATTTATTTATAATTCATGTTCTAATACAAAAGGAGCACAACCATCAACAGGCTGACGATTGACTTTGAGACACTATTCTCAACATGAGCTACCCTATTTTGCCAAAGAAACAAAGAAGAAGAAGCAAAGAAGGAAAAAAAAAAGACAAAAGTGAAAGAGAGAGTCTCTCTTTTTTTTTGTTCTTCTCTCTTTCTCTCTTTTATTCTCACTACTGATGAAGGGTAAAAACCAAAGGGTCCCTTCTCTATAACCAATGTGAGCTTCATGATGGAACAATTCTTAGAATGTGGAGACCTAGTAGTTAACCAGCAACCAGCAAGGAGGATGCCCAAGAGAGGATATAGAGAGTGGCCAAGGGTCTGGGCGGCAAAGATCTAGGGGTGGCTTGGAGTTGGCGCCCCCTTGTACAAACCCTATGGCGCTAGGGTTTCTTCCAAAGGTGGGTGGCGGCTAGAGTTTGGGGGAGAGAGAAAGAGCTAGGGCATGAGAGAGAGAGAGGAGAAAGAATGTTCAAAAGAAAATGGTTTCTTTTCATTGATTCAATCTGAAATAATTACAACTTGTATATTTATGCAATTGGTCAACATGATCAAATTAAAAAACTTTCAATGCAAAGCCATATATGATTGCACTCACCCAAGCCCATGTACACCCATGACTTACATGCTCTCATCCTCCTTAAATCTAAATCTGGCCCAAAAGTGGATTAGCTCCTCAAGGCCCACATCTCCTGGGCCTCAAGATTGTAAAGGGCTAAATGCCTCTATCCTTGGACCCAAATCAACTCTAGAACCACTATGAATGCTTCATGGATCTTAAATTTTGATCTTTTTCTTAGCCATCAGAAGCTTGGGAGCACCACACTTGAGCCTACACAGTAAATCCAATTGTCGGACAATATGCTAGCCTCCACCTTGGCTCTTATTGGATATTGATAGATTTGATCACCCTAGATCTCGATTGAGTCATCTATACCTTAGTATGTGTTGAGAAATATGTTTCAAAGCCAATCGTCAGTCTATTGACGGTTGTATTATTTGATATAATTATATATGAATTAATTAATAAAATATTTATTTGATAATTTTTATCATAAGCTTGTATATCTTCTATATCGAACGTCTATGTTATGATGAAAGTTCTTAGGACTATTTTAAATCGATAAAGGAGGATTTATTGTTAAGTCCTTAAATAAGTTTACGACCAAATGATATGCTATTACTAGGATGATAGACATATCAAGTATAGATCATTGTGTGCCATATATCGTTGGTCATCCTCTTAACCAAGGAGCGTGGAGATGCTGGTATGGCATATAGGTGAAATATAAGAGTATATTTCATTGAATGTGACCAACTCTGGAGTACTCTACTGTCAAGAGTCACTTCGAAGGGATATAGATATAAGTGTCCCTCTGACCTGAGATCACCACGGTGACTTGCAAGCAACTCACTATACTTTGATGTCAGACTACCTGAATTTTTAGTTCAAGATCGAAAGATTTCTGGATATAGTCAAGTACTTATAAAGTCAGTGTGTGAGTCAAGATGGAATTGATCATTTCAAAAGATTGGAGAGAATGCTTTGTATTTTAATTTAGTAAGACCTTGATCAGGGCAATCCTTGTGAGGAGACACAGGATTTATTAGGTTGAGATGCATAATAAATGTACTATTAAGAGTTGACAATTTAAACTCTAAGTCATCCTAGCATCAAGGGTCAAAAAAATGAATTATATGGTAACTATGTCCAAATAGATTTTTGAGTGTTGCTTTGCATACATTCAGCCTATCTGAATGTCGGGTACCATTACTAGATGGTTACTCTGATTGGTACAAAAATCAGTTCCTATGCTACCGACTTAGGTTCGAACCTATGGGGTCATATACATTAAAAATTTTTCTCCGATCACATGGCTAATCTGAAGAGTCCCATTGGATAGGGACTCTGCTGAAGAGTCCCACTAGACGGGGACTCTGTTGAAGAGTCCCATTAGACTTAGACTCTATCATTAATGAAAGATTAATTAGTAATTAGATTACTAATTAGCTTAATTTGATTGAGTATTAAAGTCTGGATCAAGTTTGATTGAATTGGATTCAATCAGATCAAGTCTGATTAGGTTATGAGATGACCTAATTGGTAAGGGAGAAATGATCCTGATTTGATCAGATCTAAGGCTCAATTAATTTATTGATTTGATCAAATTTAATTGAGATTATAGGAATCTAATTAAATTAGATTCATCATATTTTATTTGGATCTAATTGGATTAGATTTGAAAAAAATCTAATTGGTTAAATCCAAGAGTCCCAAATGAGTGGGACTCTCTCCCTTGCGCCACCCAAATTATCTCACATCTTTTCTTACCACACAAAATTAGTTTGTATATAAGAAAACTAAAAAATTATCCTTCTTTTATCACCCCATTAAGAATAAGAATTGATTGGTTTTAATTTGAATTCAAAATGATTTGAATTTCAACTTAAAACCTTATCCATATCATTCCACACATTGGCTATTTTTGAAAGGACTCATTGTGTGCAAGAAAAGAAAGTCTTTTTGATAGTTTTTCATATCCAATTTTTTCTGGTAAGTTCCTCTTTAAATCATATAAGGGTGAGAAAAAGTTAGAGTCAAATTAAAATTCAAAATGATTTGAATTATAATAAACTCTAGCCCTTATCCTATCTTTTCTAGTTTGTGTAACAACCATAAAAAGGCCATAATTTTGTGTGCCAAACTAAGAAAGCTTTTTATTATGAGATATCAGAGAGAAAGAGGATTGAAAATACTTCTATCATCAGAAGTCAACTGTGCGAGCTAGCAGGAGGGCTGATCTGTCCGAGAACTTTGTGTGGACCATCCGTAGAGGTCGGACGCTTGTACGGCTACGAGCGATCAGAGAGAACTTTTAGATCTATATTTTTAATTATGAAGATCGACTATCCATGCTTAAGTATTGGATTTAGAACCCTAGAAGTGGTGGATTAGATCTATCACTAATTGTTGTTCTTATTCAAACTCTTGAAATATTAGATTCAGATTTTTATGCATATAAATTTATGTTAAAAATTTATTTATAAGAATTTTAAAATTAGATCTTATGCATATATTTATAGATTAAATAGTTTAATCTAATATTCTTTCATTGAAAATTTTGAAATACATACATGAAACCCCTACGCGATCCTACAGTATGACCCTAATTAAATGAAATTACCTTGATCAGACTAACCAGAATGTTGGACACTTCCACTTGATCAGCCTTGTGAAGGTGTTAAGGCTTAAGATTTTTATTATTAAAATAATCTTGGCTAAATTTTAATAAAAACATAATTTTGGAACATTAGGCTTTGAGGGAGATTTTTAAAATTAAATATTTATAGTTGGTTGTACTCTTAAATAAATAATATAACTATTTTTTTAGATTTACTGATAAATTATGAAATATTTTTTAATTCAAATTGTTCATGATTTATGAATTTGATGTATAGCATTTTAATTATTGAATATGCCTTTTTTTGGAAAATTATATGATTTTATGATCAAATGTATTGATTTTGATATGGTTATGCTCGATTGATTTTGATATCACATGGTTTCGTGAATCTTTTAATTTAGAGCATGAAATATATTTTTGAGAAAAAGAGTTTTGATTCAAGATGCATTTGGAGTTATAATCTGACTATATTTTGATATCTTATTAGTAGGGTTATATGTTGGCATTTTGATACCTTATTAGTAAGGGTTATGCATTGATCCTATTGTCAGGATTGAATCTTTTCTTGCTGATTGTTGATCGTAGAAGCAGCAGTAAGGATAGAAGGAAAACCTTGATGGTGAATCAAATCAGACCTAAAAGAACCCTAGGCATAAGGAAGAGAAGAGGAAAAATATGAGAGAGGGAGAGAGAGAGCAATTAGGAAGAAAAGGCTTCTATTCTGATTCAATTCTAAAATCATATACAAAATTATATATATACATGGTTAATTTGATCCAAACCAAAAACTCCCCCAGCTAACTCAATTTGGTATAATTCTCAAGTCCATGTACACCCATGTCTTGCCTTGCATACCCATTAGACTAAACCCCTAGTCTAATCCTTGGAAGGTCTTAAGTCACTATAATTAAACTCAATTCTAGCACAAAATAGAATCCCAAAAGTCTTCTGTTCATACCGTCAAGTCAGCTCTATCAAGGTCTGAGCTGACTCTGGCATGCCTTCCCACAGTGTACCAGGAAATGCTGCATTCTATTCTCCTATTAGAGCCGGTTCGAACGTTGGATCCAAGCTAGCTCGATCTATAGTCGAGCCAGCTCGACAATTGTATCATCTACTAGTGTCAGAAATATAACTCTCTGTCTACTGTCCGAGCTGGCTCTCTCAAAGCTTGAGCCAGCTCGACTACTAACAGATGCTCCTGATGCTTCCTTCATATCTTATCCTTTCTTCATCAGTTTTCAAGGCTTGAAAGTACCACACCTAAGCTCACAATCTCCACCATGGTGCTCTCAGGTCATTGTCAACTCAGTCCTATCCATCAGTCCCATCAGTGCCATACAATAGTGAAAGCTGTCCCATGGAAGTATCTTCATAAGTACATCAGCTGGATTTTTCTTGGTGTGAACCTTCATCAGCTTTACTTCATCATCTTCCACAAGCTCTTAGATCTAATGTTACTTGATATCAATGTGCTTAGTCCTCATATGATAAATGGAGTTTTGTGCAAGCAACAAAGCACTCTAACTGTCAGAATGCACTCTGACATCCTGTGGAAAGCCCATCTCCAATGCCAAGCCCTTCAACCATAGGGCTTCCTTCGCTACCTCAGTGATGCCAATGTACTATGCTTCAGTAGTAGATAAAGCTATTATAGATTGCAAGCAAGATCTCTATGAGATTGGATCTCCATACAAGCTAAACACAAAATCTATCATCGAACGTCGAGTATCCACATCTTCACCAAAATCTGCATCTACAAATCCTTCTATAACCCCCTGAGCCTCTTTGGACATGTTGGACATCAGCACCTCCTTGCTGACCATAGCAAGTACCAACTCCAATTATACCAGTCAAATATCTAAAAATATCTTTCAATGCTCTCCAGTACTTCCTACCAGGCTGCGCTATAAATCTGCTCACCTGACTCACTACATGGGCTATATCTAGCCTACAACACACCATAGAATACATAACACTCCCTACACTAGAGGCATATAGTACTCTTTCCATCTCCTGAGCCTCCATCTCAATCTTTGGTGACATAGTCTTTGAGAGTCTGAAGTGCCTGGCAAGTGGCAGCTCTGTTGGTTTTGCATCCTTCATCCCATATCTCTCAAAGACCTTCCTTATGTAACCTCTCTGAGATAAGTACAACAGCCCTTTTAATCTATCTCTACTGATCTCCAGACCTCGGATCTTTTGTGCAGGCCCCAAGTCTTTCATCTCAAACTCTCGAGACAAAGCTTCTTTCAATTCCTGCACAACTTCTTTACTTTTGCATGCAATCAACATATCATCTACAAACAAAAGTAAATATATTCTCGATCCATCATCCAGAGATCTAACATACACATATGAGTCATAATCACAACTGAAAAGGCCAATGCTCCTCACATAAGTATCAAATCACTTGTACCACTGTATAGGAGACTACTTCGATCCGTACAGTGATTTCTTCAGCAAACAAATTATTCCATCTAATCCAAATTCTCTAAATCCCTTTGGCTGTTCCATATAAATGTTCTCATCCAAATGACCATGAAGAAATGCCATCTTCACATCCATCTGCTCTAATTCAAGATCCTATGCTGCAACAATGCTCAACAACATCCTGATAGATGTATGCCTAATGACCAAAGAGAATACCTCTGTATAATCAACTTTCTCTCTGTGAGTATCTTTTAGCTACTAGCCTAGCCTCGTACCTCACTCCATCTTATTCTGAAGATGTCTTCTTTTTGGTATAAACTCATTTGGAGCCAATGGGTGGAGCATCCTCCAGTAGATCCATCAATTGCCATGTCCAGTTCTTTCTGAGAGACTCCATCTCCTCCATCATGATCTGCATCCATGAATCCCAATCCAGACTCTCTATGGCCTCCTCAAAGGTCTCTGGATCACCATTAGCAGTGATGAGAGCATAGAAAATCATCTCATCAATGTCATATCTCATCGATTTATGAATAGTGTGCTTCAACGTGTAGTGCCACCCCCCTTGCTGTATCCTGTAAGTCTACTACTTGTGACTGCCTTTACACTTCCTCTCAGATAGCATCCTCATCTCACTGATCCTCCACAGGTGTATGACCATGCCTTTCCAACTCTAACTCAAACTGCATACGTTTCGAGCTTGAAATTGATGGCAAATTATCTAACTACGAGTGCTATTCACTGTTATCCAGAACCATCTTTCCAACTTCATCCGCACTTTTCGACTTTCTCAAGATGCTCTTTTCATCAAAGATCACATTCCTGCTGATGGCACACTTCTGAAAATGTGGATCCCACAGTAAGTAACCCTTCACATCTACAGGATACCCAATGAAGATCATCTTCTGTGACTTCGGATCCAACTTGCTCCGTTCGGCTTCCTCCACCAAAGCATAAGCCAGATAGCCGAACACCTTTAGATGGCCAAGCTCCACCTTCTTTCCATTTCAGACTATCTTTGGAAGTCCTCCATTGAGTGATCTATGGGGTGACTTGTTAACAAGAAAACAAGGAAACAAGCAAATATTAGAGTATCACCCCAAAAAGACTTGGGCAGTGATGCTTGCAACCTCAAGCTCCTGATCTTCTCAGTCAGTGTCTGATTTATCCTCTCTACAACACCATTTTGTTGAGGGGTCATCCTCATTATATAATGATGCTTGATGTCATTTTTCTCACAGTACCTCCTAAACTCCAGGCTTATGTACTTCCCTCCATTATCAAACCTTAGACACTTCATTGGCTACCCCGTCTTCTTCTCTACCTCAACTCTCTAGATCTTAAACTGGACAAACATCTCTGATTTTTTTTTGATTAGATACATCCAAACTCTTCTGGAGAAGTCATTTATAAAGGTGATAAAGTATCTGTAGGAACCAGATCTAGGGTTTCAGGGTTAGATCTTGAAATTTTTTCAAGATCATACAGTGGAAGATTAAAATAAATCAAAATTTATTTTCTAAAACCAGAAAATCTCTAGATCTAAGATTCTATTATATGATTATTACAAAGCATTAAATCAAAAATTAAAACATATATATACAGCATGAACTACATGTTGATCATATCAACATGTTTCTATACTACATCTAATGTATGTATTAAATAATAGATCAGATCTATTACCTTGCAAGTTAGATGTTCTAACCTCGTTGATCCGGGCTTGAGGATGATGTTACAAGCCGCACACGCATCCGGCCTCTAGGATTCATCCACACGAGCCCACGAATCTCGATCAGAAGTCCTGCTTCAGAAAATCAGCACAGTATGCTAGTATTGCACTGATCCTTCTTTGATGGTTGATCAGGTGCCTCCTTCTTCTTGATTTGGACTCTTCCAAAGATGAAAAGTAGAAGGAGGAGTTTCAAATCTGAGATACTCTCAGAAAACTCAAGATGGAGGGAGGAAAGATATGAAAATAAACAACCCTAGAAGAAGACCCTCTTCTTCTTCTCGTTTCTCTCTCTAGACACCCTATCTTGTGTCTATTATATCTCCATGACCCAAAGGTCTTTTTCTTTGATTTTTAGATGGCCAAAAGGTCTCTTAAATCTCTATCTTCTCCAAAAATTTCATAAATAAACTCATTTTATAAAGAGAGATATGATAGAGTCCTTATCTAGGTCAAATACCTAGTCAAGGCTTATCCAAACATGGCAAGATAAGGGGTGCCCAACTCTTGAGCACCTCCTCCTTATTTTTATGCATAGATTATCATAAAAAGGTACACAATATGTATCCTAAAATTTACAAAAATTCTAAAAAAAATTGAATAAATTTGGTGCAAAATTGAAAGAGTTTTGGATTTCTAAAACTCTATCTCATAGAATTCGAAATCCAAACTTATTCCTCTTTGATTTGATCCAAACCACCTTCCATGTAAGAAAGAAGAGAGGAAACCTTTTGTGAACGTGGGAGAGACCTGGGAGAGGGCTTTTGTCACACAAAATAAGAGGAGATTGGCATTGAATTAGAGAGAGGGGGTGGAGAAGGCTTATGTGGCGCAAGGTGGAATCCTAGTCTTACTAGGATTCTATCTTATGACTTATTTTAATTTGGTTTCTCAAACCAAATCAAACCAAAATTAGATCAACATAATTAAAATAAGTTTTAACCCAATTAAAAACCTAATTTAATCAGATTAAATTAGATTTAAATCTAATTTAATTTTTTAATCAAATTAGAAATTAGATTGACCCAAGTCCTAGTTAAACTAGGACTAGTTTTTCCTTGCACTTGGCTTATCCAATAAACCAACTGAACTTGATCCAATCAAGCCCAAACTAAATCTAATTAAATAATATTTAATTAGACTTAATCTCAATCCATTAGTTTAATCAAATTAAGTCAATTAGCAATCTAATTGCTAATCGATCCTCCTGCAACACTTGCACTGGGTTAAATGTCAATCGTATTGATCATTTAACCCTAGAACGATTCTTAATCATTGATCAACCATCCGATCGGATCATAAACTCTAATGTGTGTGACCTCATAGGTCCGAACCTAAGCCGGTAGTATAGGAATAAATTTCTATACCAATCGAAGTAACCATCTAGCAATGGTACCCGACGATCGGATAGGTCAAATGTGTAGAACAACATCCTTAGAACCCATGCGGATATAGTTTTTATATAATTCATCTCCTTGACCAAAATGATCATAGGACACCTCAGAGTTCAACTGTCAACTCTGATCAGGTTGTCCACATTGTATTTCAAAATATCAAATCCATCTGTTGGATTACCCTGGCCAAGGTTTTGCTAAATTGAAATACAGCGACTCATTCTTCTCTAACTCTTGGAGTGGTCAATCCCATCTCGATCACACTCTGACTTCACAAGTACTTGACTGTGCCCAGAAGCCTTCCATCCCTGAATTAAAAATTCAGTTAGTCCAGTACCAAAGCACAGTGAGTTGCTTGCAAGTCACTGAGGCGATCTCAGGTCTAAGGGACATTTATACCTATATCCCATCAGAGACATTCTCGATAGCAGAATACTCTGGAGTTGGTCACGTTCGATGATGATGTACCAGTACATCTCACATGTATGCCATACCAGTATCTCCACACTCTTTGGTTAAGAGGACAACCAACCCATATGGCCTACAGCGACCTATGCTCGATAGAAGCTGCCGTCCTTATTAACAGCCTATCATTTGGTCGTGAACTGTTTTAAGGACTAATCGATAAATCCTCTCTTTATCGAATCTAAATAGTCCTAAGGACTTCATCATAACAACAGAGTTCATTAGAAGATGAAAGCTTATGATGAAAATACCAAATATATTTTATTTATTAACAAATCAATTACAATACTTGGTTGCTCAACCGTCAACAGCTTGATGATTGGCTTTTTAGGATACATTTTTCAACAACTCCCACTTGTTCTAAAGCCACTCGGTATAGTATCTAATACCCATCTTCGACTTGTGGTTGTCAAACTCCTTTATCGCTAGGACTTTAGTGAAGGGGTCGGTCAGGTTCTCCTTTCTGTCGATCTTCTGAAGGTCGACGTCACCTCGATCCATGATCTCCCAGACCAGGTGGAAGCGGCGCAAGATGTACTTCGTCCGCTGATGTGCTTTGGGTTCCTTCTCCTGAGCTATGGCACCAGTGCTGTCACAGTAGAGCAGGATCGGACCATTGAGGGAGGGTGCTACTCCGAGCTCGTTGATGAATTTCCTCAGCCACACAGCTTCCTTCGCGGCATCCGATGCTACGATGTACTCCACTTCACAAATAGAGTCTGCCACAGTATGGTGCTTGGAACTCTTCCAGCAGATGGCTCCATCATTCAAAGTAAAGATATAACCCGACACGCTCCTGCTGTCATCATGATCAGATTGAAAGCTAGAGTCTGTGAACCCCACAAGTTTCAGATCTGACTTGCCATAAACCAACCATTGGTCCTTAGTATTTCTCAAATACTTAAGGATGGCTTAACTACTTTTCAATGATTTTCTCCATGATCAGATTGATATCTACTCACTACTCCTAGTGAGTATGCCACATCTGGTCTTGTACATGTCATGGCATACATGATAGATCCCACGACTGAAGCATATGAGACTCTACTCATATACTCTCTCTCTCTTCAGGAGTTGTCGGACAATCCTTCTTAGAGAGAGAAATTCTATGGCCTATCGGTAGATAGCCCTTCTTGAAATTCTCCATGCTGAACCTCTTCAGTACAGTGTCTATGTACATAGAATGGGATAACCCAAGCATCTTTTTAGATCTATCCCTATAGATCTTCATCCCTAGGATGTAGGATGCTTCACCCAAGTCCTTCATGGAGAACTGTGATGACAATCAAACTTTTATTTCCTGTAGTGCGGGGATGTCATTCTCGATTAAGAGAATGTCATCCACGTACAAGATAAGGAATACCACAACTGGACCATTTGCCCATTTATAGATGCAGGGCTCTTCTCCATTCTTAATGAAGCCATACGTTTTGATCACCTTATCAAAACGCATGTTCCAACTCCGAGAAGCTTGCTTCAATCCATAAATGGATCTCTGAAGCTTGCACACCTTGGACTCATTTGTGGATGCAAACCCCTCAGGTTGTATTATATACACCTCTTCGGTCAGCTCTTCATTCAGGAAAGCTGTCTTTACATCCATCTGCTAGATCTCATAATCCAGATGGGCAGCTATTGCAAGCATTATCCGAATGGATTTGAGCATTGCCACAGAAAAAAATGTCTCGTCATAGTCAATACCATAACATTGACGATACCTCTTGGCGACCAGATGGGCTTTATAGGTCTTCACCTTTCCGTCTGCGCCCCTCTTCCTTTTGAAGACCCATTTACACCCAATAGGTTTAACCCCTTCAGGTGGGTCAACCAATGTCTATACATCGTTGACCTTCATGGACTCCATTTCAGATTTCATGGCTTCAAGCCATTTCTCGGAATCAGGTCTCTGCATTGCATCCATATAGGTGATCAAATCCTCATTATTCTCATCAAATTCGATGGGATCACCGTCCCAGATCAAGAAATCATAGTATCTGTCCGGCTGACGCGATACTCTACCGGATCGCCTTAATGGTGTAGGTACATTGGGCTTTGAATCTGATCTAATCATATCCGACTCAGGTTCAGCTATTGGTGTCCGTCCTTCTACCTATTGAACTTCATCAAGTTCAACCTTAGAGGCAATGGTTCCTTCACCAAGGAACTCTTTTTCTAAAAAAATTGCCTTAAGACTGATGAACACCTTTTGTTCTTCAGCATGGTAGAAAAAATATCCTTTTGTCTCTTTGGGGTACCCTATGAATGAGCATTTGTCAGACCTAGGTTCAAGTTTGTCTGTGACTATCATTTGACATAGGCCGGGCACCCCCAGACCCTAAGGTGTGAAAGTGCTGGCTTACGTCCTGTCCATATCTCATATGGAGTCTTAATTACAGACTTACTTGGAATCTTATTTAATAGATAACAGGCCGATTCGAGTGCATATCCCCAGAAAGATATTGGCAAGCTAGCAAAACTCATCATGGATCGGACCATGTCTAACAGAGTCCGATTCCTCCTTTCAGACACACCATTATGCTGTGATGTTCCTGGAGGAGTCCATTAGGAGAGAATCCCATTCTCTCCTAGATATGTGAGAAACTTACTAGAAAGGTATTCTCCTCCTTGATCAGATTGAAGAGTTTTAATACTCTTCCCAATTTATTTTTCTACTTCACTTCGGAATCGTTTGAACATTTCAAATGAATCCAACTTATATTTTATCAGATAGACATATCCATATCGGGATAGGTCATCCATGAAAGTTATGAAGTAGAAATATCCACCTCTAGCACTGGTGTTCATGGGCCCGCATTCATCAGTATGTACTAGGCCCAAGAGCTCAGTAGCTCTCTCACCTTTTTCAGTAAAAGATGACTTGATCATTTTACTAAGAAGACAGGACTCACAGGTTGGAAGTGATTCACAATCACTGACTTCGAAGATTCCCTCTTGAGTCAACCTATTTATTCTGTTCTTATTTATATGACCTAGCCTACAGTGCCATAAGTAGATATCTGACACACTATCTAATCTAGGGTGCTTGCCAGTTGAATAGACTACATTAATAGGTTGTGATAGCATATACACATCATTGTTCAAATGTCCACAAAAAATAGTAACACCATTCTTAATGATATTACAAATTTATTTCTTTATTAAAATTTCATAATCATTCTTGGCCAGAAGGCCTACAGAAATGATATTTAAAAAGAAACTAGGACAGAAATGACAATCATTAAGAACAACGATATGGGATTCAAATACAAGTTTCAAGATTTCTAATGCTAGAACTGAAACTGATCTTCCATCTCCAATGTTCAGGAACCTCTCATCTTGCTCGAATCTCCTACTGACCTGCAACCCCTTGTCCAGCAACAACTTGCTGCTTTCTCTGCCTGTTCGGGTCCAGGGAGGCAATGTACTGGGGATAGTTCCTCTTCCAGTGCCCCTGCTTCTTGCAAAAGAAGCATTCAGCTTGACTCTTATCGGGTTTGATCTTTTTGGTCTGACCCTGCACAGATGTCCCAGCCTGAACTTGTACCTTCTTCACTTTCTTCTTCTTGTTCTTCTTCCCTTTCTTAAAGGGTCGAGAATCAGAAGACGATCCTCCCACTAAGTTCACCGACTCCTTATGGAGTTGGTGATCTTTCTCAAAGTTCTGAAGCAACCCCAGTAATCCGTGGTAGTTTACTTTAGGCTTTGTCATTCTATAATGAGTGAGAAATGGGAGATAAGACTTGGGCAGCGAGTTCAGTATTGTATCTTTCCCAAGCTGCTCATGCAAGAAAAAGTCGAGCTTGCTCAATCATTCCATCAGCTCGATCATGTACAATACATGATCAGTGACAGAGGCACCATCCCGCATTTTGGCGTTGAAGATGGCACAATTAGTCTTGTGCCTCTCCACATCATCGGGTGTGCCAAAGGCATCCTCCAACACTTGAAGCATGTTTTTTGACTGAGCCGTCTCGAATCTGCGACTGAACTCGTCGCTCATGGCAGCCAGCATGATACAGCGCACCATGGTCCAGTCACTGAACCACTTTTGGTAAGTGTCTCTGACTGTTCCATGTGCATTGATAGCTGGCTCCTCAGGTGCAGGATCCATTATCACATATAGGATCTGTTCATGCTCCAAGACTATCTTCAACTTTCGGTACCAGCTACCGAAGTTGGGTCCCACCAACTTATCATTGTCCAACAATGATCGGAGCGATAGGGAAGTGGCTATATTTGCACAAAGGAGAACCATAACCTAATTAGTAATTGATTCATTAAACCTAAAGATTTGGACTTTAATCAAAAGGTTTCTCCCACTATTTTATTCGAATTGGTAGCCTCTACCTCTAATTCGAGGAATTATCCTAATTCCTTAGTGGGTACTAGAATCCACTTAGACTACACACAAGCCCAACTTTGGTTGGCCAACCCATGTACATCTAAGGGTAGGTTCATAACCAATTATTTCTCTAAACAATTTCTAGTAATTTTAATTTTGCCCCAGAAACCTAGTCAGTAGGCTTTGGCCTCCACTGTAAGGATCTGGTTAGGTCCAACCATTAACATGATCATACTTGGTGTATCTAACCAATGAATGATTAAGCCCAACTTTGGTTGGCTCACCTAACTACCATTAGAGAGACACTTCCAAGTCGTCGTATGATGAGTGATAATTTCATTAGTCAACAAGCACCAGGCCTTTGGGTCTGCAATGATTATTGAGTTAATGGACTCATTATCAAACACCTTAATGGGAGGCTATGACTCAGTTATCTCCATAACTTTATCATTTTAAGGATCTAATAATTTTAAAAAATTTAAATAATTTAGAGGATGAGGTCAGATGAACCAGCTTATCATGATCCTCTCACTAGCTTCACCAAGTCAGCTTAAGGGAGACCATTAAAAGGGCTGGTCTAGGAGCACCTAAATCAGTCACACTGATTTACCTAGCTGACATGGGTCAGCTCGAATAGTCAAGTGATCCGATCAAAATATAATTTCACCAAGAGGCCAGGTAAGTTCGATCAGTGGGAGGGTCTGCCAAAGCTTGCCTTAGACACCATCAGAAATGGCCAGGTAAGCGGGCTCCCAATTAAAAACAACCGGTCTGGTTTATCTTAGACACCAACTGGTTTAATTAGTTTCGATTAGATCAACCTAACAGTTCGTGCTAGACCGCTTAGCCAAGAATCAAGTCCATTTGGTTCTCGTTAAAGACATGGACTTGACCAACTACAACTATTGTAATTGATCTAGAGAATCCTTGACCTAATCTAAGACAACAATTGATTAGATTTAGTCAATTCTCTAATTAAGTCCATCTTTAATCTAACCATAGGTTTAACCCAATTAATGGACCTAATTCCCACTAACCCATTAACCTAATGTGTTATGGTTTGTGTCTTAGGTTCTTCAATTCACAATCCTAGAACCTAATCAAACAACTTCTTAATTCTTAATTAAGTTTTGGGCTGAGGGTTGGGTTCGGCTTTTCATAAAATAATTTTTATATTTATAAAATAATTTTACAATATGATTCTACCAACCATATTGCATGTTTGATTCATAATCAAGATACAAGTGAAATAAATATGAAACTACTTTAGATCTAATCTAGACAGATTCATGTAATTGAAATAATTTTAACTTTAAACAATTTCTTTGCACAAAAATTATTAACAAAGAGATTTTATTTCAGATTTAAACATCTTTTAAATCTAATAAATCATAAATTTAATCTAGATCATATCTAACAAATTTATGATTAAAGATAGATCTACACAAACTAGGACAACCTTTGCACTGTAAGGGGTAAACCTTACAGCAGGACAACCTTGCAGTTCGTGATTGATCTAAAATTTTAATTTTAGATTTAATAATCAGATTATAAATTAGATTTAATTTAAAAAATAATCTAAGCATGTATAAATAATCATGTAATAAAAAACCTAGGCTCTGATACCAATTGTAGGAACCAGATCTAGGGTTTCAAGGTTAGATCTTGAAACTTTTTCAAGATCATACAGCGGAAGACTAAAATAAATCAAAATTTATTTTTTAAAATCAGAGAATCTTTAGATCTAAGATCCTATTACATGATTATTACATAGTATTAAATTAAAAATTAAAATATATATATACAGCATGAACTACATGTTGATCATATCAACATGTTTCTATACTACATCTAATGTATGTATTAAACAATAGATCAGATCTATTACCTCGCAAGTTAGATGTTCTAACCTCACTGATCTGGGTTTGAGGATGATGTTGCAAGCCGCACACATGTCCGACCTCTAGGAGTCATCCACACGAGCCCACGAATCTCGATCAGAAGTTCTTCTTCAGGAAATCAGCACAGTATGCTAGTACTGCGCTGATCCTTCTTTGATGGTTGATCAGGTGCCTCCTTCTTCTTGATTTAGACTCTTTCAAATATGAAAAGTAGGAGGAGGAGTTTCAAATCTGAGATGCTCTCAGGAAACTCAAGATGGAGGGAGGAAAGATATGAAAATAAACAACCCTAGAAGAAGACCCTCTTCTTCTTCTCGTTTCTCTCTCTAGATACCCTATCTTGTGTCTATTATATCTCCACGACTCAAAAGTTTTTCTCTTTGATTTTTGGATGGCCCAAAGGTCTCTTAAATATCTATCTTCTTCAAAAATTTTATGAAGAAACTCATTTTATACAGAGAGATATGATAGAGTCCTTGTCTAGGTCAAATACCTAGTCAAGGCTTATCCAAACATGGCAAGATAAGGGGCGCCCAACTCTTGAGCACCTCCTCCTTATTTTTATGCATGAATTACCAAAAAAGGATACACAATATGTACCCTAAAATCCACAAAAATTTCAAAAAAAAATTGAATAAATTTGGTGCAAAATTGAAAGAGTTTTGGATTTCTATAACTCTATCTCATAGAATTCGAAATCCAAACTTATTCTTCTTTGATTTGATCCAAACCACCTTCCATGTAAGAAAGAAGAGAGAAAACCTTTTGTGAACATGGGAGAGACCTGGGAGAGGGCTTTTGTTGCACAAAATAAAAGGAGATTGGCATTGAATGAGAGAGAGGGCATGGGGAAGGCTTATGTGGCGCAAGGTGGAATCCTAGTCTTACTAGGATTCTATCTTATGACTTGTTTTAATTTGATTTCTCAAATCAAATCAAACCAAAATTAGATCAACTCAATTAAAATAGGTCTTAACCCAATTAAGAACGTAATTTAATCAGATTAAATTAGATTTAAATCTGATTTAATTTTCTAATCAAATTAGAAATTAGATTGATCCAAGTCCTAGTTGAACTAGGACTAAGTTTTTCTCACACTTGACTTGTCCAATAAATCAATTGAACTTGATCTAATCAAGTCCAAATCAAATCTAATTAAATTATATTTAATTAGACTTAATCTCAGCCCATTGGCTTAATCAAATTAAGCCAATTAGCAATTGAATTGCTAATCGATCCTCCTACAACACTTGCACTGGGTTAAATGTCAATCGTATTGATCATTTAACCCTAGAATGATTCTTAATCGTTGATCAACCATCCGATCGGATCATGAACTCTAATGTGTGTGACCTCATAGGTCCGAACCTAAGTCGGTAATACAGGAATAAATTTCTGTACCAATCAAAGTGACCATCTAGCAATGATATCCGACGACCGGATAGGTCGAATGTGTAGAACAACATCCTTAGAACCCATGCAGATATAGTTTTCATATAATTCATCCCCTTGACCAAAATGATTGTAGGATACCCCAGAGTTTAACTGTCAACTCTGATCAGATTGTCCACATTGTATTTCAAAATATCAAATCCATTTGATGGATTATCCTGGCCAAGATTTTTCTAAATTGAAATACAGTGACTCATTCTTCTCCAACTCTTAGAGTGGTCAATCCCATCTCGATCACACTCTGACTTCACAAGTACTTGACTATGCTCAGAAGCCTTCCATCCCTGAATTAGAAATTCAGTTAGTCCAGTACCAAAGCATAGTGAGTTGCTTGCAAGTCACTGAGGCGATCTCAGGTCTAAGGGATACTTATACCTATATCCCATCAGAGACATTCTCGATAGTAGAATACTCTGGAGTTGGTCACGTTCAATGATGATGTACCAGTACATCTCACCTGTATGCCATACCAGTGTCTCCACACTCTTTGGTTAAGAGAACAACCAACCCATATGGCCTACAACGACCTATGCTCGATAGAAGCTGTCGTCCTTATTAACAGCCTATCATTTGGTCGTGAACTGTTTTAAAGACTAATCGATAAATTCTCTCTTTATCGAATCTAAATAGTCCTAAGGACTTCATCATAACAACGGAGTTCATTAGAAGATGAAAGCTTATGATGAAAATACCAAATATATTTTATTTATTAACAAATCAATTATAATACTTGGTTGCTCAACCGTCAACAGCTTGACGATTGGCTTTTTGGGACATATTTTCCAATAGTATCTAGCTCCACCTCAAGCTACAACAGATGCCAGTCCCCATATGTCCGAGTGAATAATCTCCAAAACAGCTTCACTCCACTTGAAACTACTAGGAAACTTCATCCTGTGCTATTTACCATAGATACAAGGCTCACAAAGGTTATCACCCTCATTCTTGAGTGCTAGAATCAATCCTCTCTTACTCAATTCCATGAGCCTCTGGTCACTCATGTGACCTATACGATAGTGCCACAGCTGGTATGCGAGTTGCTCCTCCTGTGTTGCTGCAGAAACCTCCGCACTATCAGTAACTACTGAGCTTTCCATCCTACATAGGTTATTGCTCAGTCTTCTTCTTTTCATCATCACTCAAGCACCTTTGGAGATCTTCAAACACCCACTCCCTGACTGACAACTGAAAGCATATTCTTGCTTCTCCAAGTAACCTAGGGATATCAAATTCTTCTTCAGTTTCGACACATGCTTCACATTGATAAGTGTCTGTATGACTCCATCATACATTCTCACCCTGATAGCACCAACACCAGCCACTCTACCTGGATGATCATCTCCAAAACACACTACCACCATTTGATTTCTCATAGGAGGCAAACCAATCATG
The DNA here is from genome assembly GCF_000442705.2 of Elaeis guineensis. NCBI lineage: Eukaryota > Viridiplantae > Streptophyta > Magnoliopsida > Arecales > Arecaceae > Elaeis > Elaeis guineensis. The sequence continues at coordinate 108,009,596 of NC_025998.2, forward strand.
ATGTGCAGTGTAGTGGTGGGAACATACTGAATCAAGTATCCAATGGCTATCAAACTCTGCTATCCTATCTGATACTATCAGTACATCATCTCTACTTATTAGATATATATCTTAGAAACCAATATGACTGACACATTGTAATAAATCTAGGATACAATTTTGTACTTAATATATTGATATGATCAATAAAAGGGCATGTTCTTTTTCATTCAAGTTGATGTGTCCTTGAATCATCTATGAAATTAGCTTTGATACATATTCTCAATATATTGAGAATTAGAGACATATATTTAATTCTTAAATACTCTCAATTATAGGATCATCATGAAGACGGTGATAAATCTGGATAGACTAGTGCATAAATCACTTCCTTTGGGATAGACGGGTCTCTAGTCTATAGTATAGAGACACTGAACGATGAGTGTGGATAATTATTAGAGAACAACTACTACTGAGCGTGACTATATGAGAGATTGTTTAGATTTCTATTCGATCATCAGTGATTGTCTCGATGCTGTAATTGTATGACTGATCTTTTGATTTGGGATGGTACTACTACTCGTAGTGAAGCTACTGAAGTTTGACTGACACATAAACATAGGTCTCAGTGAGCTCTTGTAGTAGATATTGGTAATAGTTGGTCCTCTGTAGGAAAAAGATGCGCATCAAGATAGGATCTATCAACCTTGATAGAGAGTAGTCCTATGAGATTTGAAAGATAAAGTCCAAGAGTCTGTGGCCACAGCAATGTGATTGATGAAAAAGAGTTTCCATAAAAGTCATAACTGGGCTTAAGCTAATCGAATCTATCATATGACTGATACTGAGGTTTGACGATTTATCCATAACCTGCCATCTAGTCGAAACTCACGATAGAGAGACTGAATCACATGTTAACTACACCTAGAGGTTCATTTCAATTCTACTGGATTGTCACTATATACTACTAGATATCACTAATGGATTATGAGAGCTCACTAAGATTATTCTGAAGACAATCTTTACTGAGTTAGAGTGAAATTATTCTGATCCATTGAAAAGAGTTTCAATGATACTTTGATAGAGATCATTGTTTATCTCACTACTAGATAGAATTGAATCTATGGGGACATACAACAAAAGGATTAGGCTTGGAATAAGTAATTGAGCTTATGAAGTGTCAATTGGGTTTAGAGAAACCCATTGTGTTCATGATAACCTTGCTAGCACATGGTTGGACCCAATTTCTTTTTTCGTTGGGTTACTTATTTGATAAGATAATTTTAACTTAATTACCTACTAATAACCTACATAAATAAGATTTATGAGACTCTAATTGTTAGATGTCTAAGGTTATGGATCATATAAATTAAGGGTGTAAGTTCTTAATTAATTTTTTTGATAGTTATTCTTGGGCGCCATCTTGATTTGATCAAGTTGGGCATGTCCATTGGTTAGAGGGCCTTTAGTTCTCCTATGGGACATCTCTTGGGTATATTTTGGGGTGTCTAATTATAAGTGCAAGGGCTCCAATTGTTGGTGCCTAAAAGATCTCCTAAAGTAAGTTAGATAACTTAAGTTAATAGAAAATCTAATGCAAGTAGGACTTGTATTATATGATTGAATAAAATTCAATCTTTGTGCCTATTTAAAAGAACCTCCCCTAAGATCCCTAGAGCATCCAAACAAGCAACCCTCACACCCATAGAAGGTCTCCACGCCCTCTCTTCCTCCTATTTTCTTCTCTCTTGGATGTTCTACACGTCCCTTCTCTTGGGATGCGCATCCCAAGATATTTTATGTCCAAGACTGTTGGGTGCCTCTTTCTTACTAGTTTCTAACATCTGGTAGCAGCATATAGTAAAAAAAAACTCTAGAGAAGAAAAGAAAAAGAAGATCAAAAAAAGAGATTAAGTGTTAATCGCGATCCAGGCTTCGTTCAGATTCAGTAGGCTGAATTTTTGAAGAAAAAAAATTCAGATTAAAGAAGACTATTCCAAGCTGATCTCGAGTGGATACTCATAGAGATCGAATAATTGTGTGGCTAAGAGAGAATTTCTTCTCTTTCAAATCTATATTTGAAGAAAAAGATTGCAAAACAGGTATGTGATTTGATCGCAATCTGAATTTCTGCATTTATCAATTTCAACATATGAGATAGATCCATGTGATTTTATATTTTTATGCATACATAATTTAGATTAAAAATATTTTAATCTTATTCTCTATTATGATGTTTAAAAAATAAAATTTTGAAACAAATATGCATGCATCAAATCTCAAATTCTAACAGTGGTATCAGGGTCACGGGTTTTTATATGCTGAATTTTGATATATATATTTTTAAAAAAGTTTCAAAATTAGATTTTTTTTTTTGATACATGAGATGTATAGATAGATCTTTAAATCTAAAATTTAATTTTAAATTTAATTTTAGAATATATAGTTAATATGTAATTACATGCAAAGATCTGAATTTTGATCTAGAAAGAGTTCTAGTTCATGTTCATGTGATACATAGATGCATACATAAAATCTAAAATTTTTATATGATCTAAATTTTGATTTATATATGTGATATATATTTATATATTTAGATTATAAATTTACTTTTAATCTGATCCATGATTAGTATATGAGATATATGATATCATGCTTAGATCTAAAATTTTACTTAGATCTGATTTTACATACATATATGTGATATATGTTTGTATGTTAAAATCTAAAAATTATTTTTATATTTTAAAATTTATTTTATATAAAAATTTAGATATGAAATATGATTTTAGAATCTAAAATTTATATTTGTGCATGAGGATTTTGGTCATGAGAAAATCATTAATTAGGTCATGTAATAGGATTGTATTTAAGATTTTTGATTTGGGCCATATGGGTCTAATTCAATTAAGTAATTGATCAAATCAAGTCAAGTATTGATGAAGATCAGATCAATTAAGTTAATGATCATACAATTATTGTTAATCAAATTGATTGAATCCCATATGTAGAATCGATTAATCTAAAGACCTAATTTGGCTTGTTGGTTTTAGTCCGATTCGCTTGAACTAACCTTGATCAAACGATCTATTGGTGTCCAAGATAACTTAATAAGATGTAGTTATTTAATTAGTTTTGTTAGCTGATCTGATCAATTTATTGGTGTCTAAGAAAGGCAACAGGGGGACCCCCATCGATCTCCACTTATCTGACCGATTTGGAAGATTGTGTCTTGAATTAGGTTGCTTAGCAGTTTAGTTTAGCCCATGCCAGTTAGATCGATCATATGATGACTGATTAGATGATATCTAAACCTAAACCTCTCCACAAATGTTAAGTCTATAGGTCTTCCACCGTTGTAGATGTGCAGGTGTGCTACCGGCATTGATTATTCTCGACTGGTTACAGTGGTTCAGTTGCATCAAAAATACGCAACCACTCTATTAGCAAATAGTTGCTCCAGGTAAAGATGGGGTTGGACCCAATAACGTTAGGTGAGGGACCCAATGACGGCCTTGCACCTGCTTGTGAATGGTGGGTCAGGCTTAACTAAGAAATGTGGACAATAACTGTTAAGTGAGCTAACATGACTTAGAGACCAAGTCACTGCAACATGCTTAGAAAAATATCTAGACAAAAAGTTGCCTATATATTGGTGTGCATGTTACCAATAACTGTTAGGTGAGGTGCATGTCATCAGTGGGACCGCAGCACCTATTAGGAATCCTTTATCGTATTAGAGTTTCTATTTTCTTTTTGGAGAGTGAAGGGATCTGATAAATTAATGAAAATCATTATTTACATCTTAAAATCTTTAGAAGCAAATATAAATATTAAGTATAAAAGTCTAACTTGAATCTCTACTCTCGCAGTTAAACCATCATGTCAGCCTCAAACCCTCTAGCCCACATCCTTGAAACCAATCATTTGATCGATAATAATTTTAAAGACTGGCTCAGAAATCTCAAGATTATCCTGATCTCAAAAAAGTTAAGCTATATTCTCGATCAGGATCCTGTAGTGCTATCAAACCATCCTACTGCTGAGCAAAGAGCTGCTTTTGAGAAGCACATGGATGAAGACAGTCGGATCAAGTGCTATATGCTGGCATCCATGTCAAATGAATTGCAAAGCCAGCATGAGTATGTGCCCACTGCTCGGGCTATGATCACTTACAAGAGTTATATGGTAAGCAGAGCCGTACTGCGCACTTCGAAGTATCCAAGAGACTCTTCAATATAAAGATGCATAAGGGACAGTCTGTCCATGAGCACTGTATGATAGTGATCAAAGATATTGAGGAGCTTGGGAAGCTCGAGCTAGATATGCAAAAAGAATTGCAAATGGATCTGATCCTTCCATCCCTTATCAGTTCATATAGTCAATTCATTATGAATTTTCATATGAACAAACTTGACTGCACTATTCTCGAACTCGTCAACATATTAGTCACCACGGAGGGTACCTTGAAGAGTTCAAGGGGCACTATTCTCATTATGGAGCAGACTTCTTCTTTCAAGAGAAAATCTACTAAAAAGAAGAAGATTAAATCCGTGAAAAAGCAGAAGAAAGAGAGTAAACCGAAGAAAGATGGTCCAAAGATGGCTGAGGCAAAAAAAAAGTGTTTCCACTATCATACTAAAGGCTACTAGAGGAGGAACTGTCCTAAATACCTGGAGAGCCTAAAGACCAAAAAAGGTGATAAACCTTCTGAAGGTATGCTTGTAATTAAATCTAACCTTACAGTTTCTTCTACTTCTAGTTAGGTATTAAATTCTGGCTCGAGTGCGCATATATGTACCTCAATGCAAGGTATGATAGAAAGTAGAAGGTTGAAGGAAGGTGACATGATCCTTCGGATCGGCAATAGAGCAAAGATTGCTGCAGAAGCCATTGACACTTATCCTTTTCGATTACCGTCTGGTGTTAGATTAGATTTAAAAGACTGTTATTATATTTCTGTAGCTAGTTAAAATTTGATTTTCGTGTCTATGCTGGCACAGGAAGATTTTAAAATTAGTTTCAATAAAGACTTTTATTTCATTTATTTACAAAATAAACTGGTTACACGAGGTCTTGTAATTGACAATCTTTATCACTTGCATGTTGATGTGAATGTGAACCTAAACGAGCAAATAGTGAGTGTCGTAGGCCAAAAGAGATCCAAAGATGAAATTAACCAAAAATACTTGTGGCACCATAGACTAGGTCATATTGGAGAGGACAGGATAAACAGACTAAAAAAGAATGAGATCCTTAGCTCTCTTAACCCAGAGTCATATCTAGCCTATGAATCTTGCCTTCGAAAAAAAATGATCAAGTTATCCTTTGTAGGACATGGAGAAAGGGCCACAGAGCTACTTGTCTTGGTACACACCGACTTGTATGGGTCATTTGATGTACAGATCAGAGATGGTTATACCTACTTCATTATCTTTACCGATGATCTATCTAGGTACGGATATATGTATCTCATGAAACACAAGTCTGAGGTCATTAAAAAGTTCAAAGAATTCAGACATGAAGTAGAAAAGCAGACAAGCAAACCTGTTAAGGTTCTTCAATCTAATTGAGGAGGTGAATACTTTAATCAAAAAATTTTAGATTATCTTAAGGACAACGGCATAGTCTCTCAATGGATCCCTCCTGAAACATCTCAGCTCAACGAGGTATCCGAAAAGAGGAACAGGATCCTATTGGATATGGTCAGATCCATGATGAGCTTCACTGATCTACCCTTATTTTTTTGGGGACATGCTTTGTTAACTGCCATTCACTTATTGAATAGGATTCCATCAAAGTCTATTCCTACCACACCGTATGAGATATAGTTTGGTAAGAAGCCGAGTCTGGGTTATCTCAAGACTTGGGGATGTCCGGCCTATATCAAGAGATAGATGACGGATAAGTTAGAGGATAGATCTATTATAGCTCGCTTCATAGAGTATTCAAAAGAATCTATGGGATACTACTACTTTTCACAAGACCACAATGTGATTGTGAGTCGAAACGTCATATTCCTAGAAAAATAGTTTATCTAGGATGGTGGCAGTGGGAGGTTACTGGAGCTTGAAGAGAGTCTCTTAAGAGCCAAGAGCTATAGATCCTTAGGAACCCATAGTCCATGAGCCAGTAGTTGATGTTCCTCTACTACTTTGTAGATATAGCAGGGTCTCCCGACCTCCTGAAAAGTACATGGGTATGCTTACGGAGAAAGTAAAGAAAATATTCCTTATGAGAGATAGGGGTCATACTGATGATCCTAATACCTTCGACGAGGCGATGTCTGACATTGATTTTGAAAAATGATTAGATATGATGAAGTCAGAAATTGACTCAATGTACTCAAACCAAGTCTGGACCTTAGTGGATCCACCTGAGGATATTATACCCATTGGGTGTAAATGGATCTACAAAAAGAAGATAGGTGTCGATGGTAAGGTAGACTTATAAAGCTAGACTTGTGGCTAAAGGTTATAGTCAGTGCGAGGGCATTGACTATTAGAAAATTTTCTCATCCGTAGCCATGCTGAAATCTATCTGCACTCTACTTGCTGTTGCAACTTAGTATGATTATGAAATCTAACAGATGGATGTGAAAACTACAGATATCTTGAGGAAGATATCTATATGGAGTAGCCTATGGGTTTCACGTTCGGTGATGGTGATCACAGAGTCTGCAAGCTGCAAAGATCTTTATATGGATTAAAGCAAGCTTCTCGAAGTTGGAACCATTATTTTGATGAATCAATTAAATTGTTTGATTTCATTAAAATGAAGAAGAACCTTGTGTGTATAAAAGGGTCAGTGGGAGTGTGATAATATTTCTTGTATTGTATGTGGATGATATTCTTCTCATTGGGAATGATATTCCCATGCTGACCACATTCAAAAGATGGTTGTCCAAGAAATTTTCTATGAAAGACCTAACAGAAGCATCCTATACTCTCGAAATAAAAGTCTATAAGGATAGACCTAAATGGATGCTTGGCCTGTCACAAAAGCTATACATAGAGAAGGTGCTGAAGAGGTTCAGCGTGAAAAACTTCAAGAGAGGTCCCTTACCTCTTAGGCATGGTATTAATCTTTTCAAGATGATGTGTCTGACCACATCTGAGGAGATTCAATGCATGAGTAGGATTTCTTATGCCTCGACCATAGGGAGCTTCATGTATGCCATGCTATGTACTCGACCTGATATTGCCTTTGCTGTGAGTATCACAAACAGATATCAATCGAATTCAGACGTGAAACACTGGATAGCTGTGAAGAACATCTTTGGTACTTGAGAAGGACTAAGAATTTCTTCTTGATCTTTGAAGAAGATTCTGAGTTGCGAGTCGAGAGTTATACTGACTCAGACTTCATGTCTGATCCTGATGATAGAAAGTCTATGTCAGGATATGTATTCATTTGCAATAGTGGTACAGTTAGCTGGAAGAGTTTCAAGCAACACATCATAGCGGATTCGACCATGGAGGCTGAATATGTTGCTGCTTCGGATGCTACAAAGGAAGGCTTCTAGTTCAAGAAGTTCATTGTGGAACTTGGGGTTATGACATCGGTTGTCATACCACTCTACTGCGATAACAATAGAGCCATAGCACTTGCTAAGGAGATGAGGTCTCATCAAAAATCTAAGCACATCGAGCGGTGGTTTCATATCATACGTGATTATCTTAAAAAAAATATGTCGAGGTGCGAAGAGTAGACTCTGCAGATAACATGACAGACCCGCTAACTAAGTAGTTAAGCCAACCGAAAATAGAAGTCCACCTTGAGAAGATGGGATTTAGATTTGTGGCCAATTGGCTTTAGTCTAAGTGAGAGATTGTTAGATGTGTGTCCTAGAAATCAATATGACTGACATATTGTAATAAATCTAGAATACAATTTTGTACTCAATACATTGATATGATCAATAAAAGGGTAAGTTCTTTTTTATTCAAGTTGATGTGTCTTTGAATCATCCATGAAATTAGTTTCGATACATATTCTTAAGGTGTTGAGAATTAGAGACATGTATTTAGTTTTTAAATATTTTTGATCATAAGATCATCATGAGGACAGTGATAGATCTGGATAGACTGACGCACAAATCACTTTCTTTGAGATAGATGGATCTCTAGTCTACAGTGTAGAGACACTGGACGACGAGTGCGAATAGTTGTTAGAGAACAACTAGTACTGAGCGTGACCATATGAGAGATCACTTGGATTTCTATTCGATCGTCAGTGATTGTCTCGATGCTATAGTTGTGTGACTGATCCTTTGACTTGAGATGGTACTGCTACTCGCAGTAAGACTGCTAGAATTTGACTGATACATAAACATAGATTTCAATGAGCTCTTGTAGTGGATGTTGGCGATAGTTGATCCACTGTAGGAATAGGGTGCGTATCAAGATAGGATCTATCGATCTTGATAGAGAGGTGTAATCCTATGAGATTTGAAAGACAAAGTCCAAGAGTCTATGGCCACAGTAGTATGATTGATAGAAAAGAATTTTCATAGAAGTCACAACTGGACTTGAGCTAATCGAATCTATCATATGACTGATGCTGAGGTTTGATGATTTATCCATGACCTATCATTTAGTTGGGACTCACGATAGAGGGACTGAATCACATGTTAACTACACCTAGAGGTTCATTTCAGTTCTATTGGGTTGCTACTACATACTGCTAAGTGTCACTGGTGGATTGTGAGAGCTTACTATGATTGTTCTGGATCAATAATTTTTACTGAGTTAAAGTGAAATTGTTCTGATCCATTGAAAAAAATTTCAATGAAACTTTGATAGAGATCATTGTATGTCTTACTACCAGATAGAATTAAACTTATGAGATCACATAACATAGGGATTAGATCTGAAATAAGCAATTGAGCTTATGAAGTGTCTATTGGGTTTAAAGAAACCCATTGGGTCATGATAACCTTGCTAGCATATGGTTGGACCCAATTTCTCTTTCCGTTGGGTTACTTATTTGATAAGATAATTCTAACTTAATTACTTGCTAATAACCTATATGAATAAGATTCATGAGACTCCAATTATTGGGTGTCTAAGGTTATGGATTATATAAATTAAGGGTGCAAGTCCCTAATTAATTTTTTTGATAGTTATTCTTGGGCGCCACCTTGATTTGATCAAGTTGGACGTGTCTATTGATTAGAGGGCCTTTAATTCTCCTATAGGGTATCTCTTAGATGTATTTTGGGGTATCTAATTATGGGTGCAAGGGCTTCAATTGTTGGTGCCTAAAGGGTCTTCTAAAGTAAATTGGATAACTTAAGTTAATAGGAAACTCAATGCAAGTTGGACTTGTATCATGTAATTAAATAGGATTCAATCTTTGTGCCTATTTAAAGGGACCTCTCCTAAAATTTCTAGAGCATCCAAACCAGCAGTCTCCACACCCATAAAAGGTCTCCATGCCCTCTCTTCCTCCCCTTTTCTCTTCTCTCTTGGGCATTCTACACGCCCCTTCTCTTGGGATGCACGTCCCAAGGTGTTCTACGCCCAAGACTAATGGGTATCTCTTTTTTACTAGTTTCTAGCATCTGATAACAGTATATAGCAAGGAGAAACTCTAGAGAAGAGGAGAAAAAGAAGATCAAGAAAAAAAATTAAGTGTTGATCATGATCCAGACTTCGTTCAGATTCAGCAGGCTAAATTTTTGAAAAAAAATAAATTAAATTAAAGAGGGCTGTTCCAGGCTGATCCTAAGTGGATACTTGTAGAGGTCGGATAATTGTGCAGCTAAGAGAGAACCTCTTCTCTTTCAAATTCAGATTTGAAGAAAAAGATTGTAAAACAGGTATGTGATTTGATCACAATCTGAATTTCAGCATATAAGATAGATTTATGTGGTTTTATATTTTCATGCATGCATAATTCAGATTAAAAGTATTTTAATCTTGTTCTCCACTACAGTGTTAAGAAAATAAAATTTTGAAACACATATGCATGCGCCAAACTTCAAATTCTAACACTACTATCTTCAAATGATAGAGCACCACTCTTACTGGTCAATCCAACCTTGTCCTTCTCCTTCTCATTCTTCAGAAGTGGATAATTTCTACTTAGATGATCAGGCTGATGACACTTGTAGCATTTCATAATCTTCAAATTCTTTCGAAACTTTGATCTGCCCTTAGACTTCTCTCGAGTCCTCTCCTTAGGTCTCCCTTGTCTCTCATTCACAGCAAGCACCTCTGAGTTAGGGCTATCTTTACATAGCTTCTCTCACTGCTCATTTGACCTGAGAACTCCAACCACTTCATCAAAATTCAAGGTCTCTTTCTCATACACCAAAATAGTGATGAGACTATCATAAGTAACTAGCAACAAACACAATAACAAGAGAGCTCTATCCTCCTCATCTATCTTTACATCAAGGCTCATGACATCTGACCAAACTTAATTGAATTTTTTGATGTAGGCAATTAGATCTCCTCCTTCGGATATCCTCAAACTATACAGTTGCTTCTTCAATCACAACTTATTTGTCATATTTTTGCCCATGTATGTGTTCTCAAGCTTCTTTCAGAGCCCTTTCGATGTGGTCTCAGTGCTAATCTTAGGCAAACCCTCATCAACAAGGTACATTCTAATTGTGCTAAAAGCTATTTTCTCCAATTCCTTCCAATCTTCAATAAAAATCTTTTCAGATCTATCCCTAATCAAGATCTTGTAAATTCTATTCTGAACTAACAGATCCTTCATTTTTTGCTATCAAAGGGTGAAATTTCTCTTACCATCAAACTTTTCAAAATCTGTCTTAAGACTACTCGATGCCATTCCACATAGATTTCAATTCTAACACAAGGAATACTCACAATTTATATAATTCTAGATAAAATAGGGTAGGTTACTCAAGATCAAGATAGATCCTCATCCAAATCAAATGTCTAAGATCTTTCTTCCATCAGATCTAGCTCCAGAGCTCTAATATCAATTATTGCCAGGATTGGATCTTCCCTTGCTGATCATAGATCGTGGAAGCAGCAGCAAAAATAGGAGAAAAATCTTGATGGCGGATCAGGTCAGGCCTAAAAGAATTCTAAGTGTGAGGAAGAGGAGAGGAAAAATATGAGAGAGGACGAGAGAGAACAATTAGGGAGAAAAGACTTTTATTCTGATTCAATTCTAAAATCATATACAAAATTATATATATATGGTCAATTTGATCGAAACCAAAAACTCTCCTAGCTAACCTAATTTGGTATAATTTTCAAGCCCATATACACCCATGTCTTGACTTGCACACCTATTAGACTAAACTCCTAGTCTAATCCTTGGATTAGCTCTTTAAGACCTTCCAAGCTAAGATCTTAAGTCACTAGAATTAAACCTAATTTTAGTACAAAATAGAATCTCTAAAATCTTCTGTCTGTGTCATCGAGCTGGCTTTGTTAGGATTCGAGCCAGCTCTGGCACGTCTTTTCATAGTATGCCAGAAAATGCTGCATTCTGTTCTCCTGTTAGAGCCAGCTCTCTCAAGATTCGAGCTAGCTCGATCTGGATTCGAACCAGTTCAACCTATAGTCGAGCCAGCTCGACAACTATATCATCCACCGATGTCAGAAACACAACTCTCTGTCTGTTGTCCAAGTCGGCTCTCTCAAAGCTCGAGCCGGCTCAAGTACTAATAGATGCTCCTGATACTTCCTTTACACCTTATCTTTTCTTCATTAGTTTTCAAAGATTGGAAGCACCATACCTAAGCTCACAAATACATCGATACTCTACTAATGGAGGTTATGTATTGATACATCGATATCCTACTAGTAGGGATTATGTGTTGATATACCAAAATATTACTAATGAGAATTATTCATTGGCACTTTGATACCCAATCAATGGAGGTTATGTACTAGTATTTTGACAATTCATAGCTCATTAGATGACCTAGCTATAGGGTATAATTATAGCCATAATTCATGGTTGTTAAGATGAAATTGATATTTGAAAGGAATTGATTTATGAAAAAAACTTAGATTTTGAGAAAATTCGAATTTGACATATATGATGTCTTTATGATGTCTCTAGTTTTAATTTTTAAACGACTATGTTTTTTATACTTGTATAATTATTATTTAATCTTATTTGATTTTCTAGTTGAAATATTCATTGCTTATTGAGTTATTTAGCTCAATATCTATTCTTTTTTCTTACAAATTTAGAGAATTAACTATAGACATAGATATTGTTATTTGAGTGAGACTAGTAGCATGATTCGATAATATCAACATAATGTAGATGTAGTATTATATTCTCTTTATAGGTTTACTATTTGAGTTTTAATTGCTGTAAGACTCTTAAACTTTATTTGTTAGATAGATTCATTAATTATTAAATTTTAGATTTTAGTTAATTAAATTCTTTCTACTATATTAATTTATGATATCATGACAAGATATCTTATATGTTTGCGGAGAGAGTTCTAGTTATTGCAACTTTGGGTTACCATTCCAGCTTAGGGACATGACATAATTTATATTATATTATTAAATGAGGGAAGAATGTTCTATACTTGAAAAGGATACATTTAGTTCTTCTCTTCATGTCTGAAAAAGATATATGACTAAAATTTTAGATATATAACCCATGTGAAAACATTAGATATTTATCGCTCTCTTAAAAATCCTCTCTTCATCTCTCTTCTTTTCCATTTTTTCACAATCTATCTATCCAAGTACTTTGCTAATCTTTTTTTTTTTCATTTAAAAGTTAATCAACAAAAAACCTTTCTCCTTGATCAAGAAGGATTCCTCCATACACTTGCTCTACCTCTCATCTGCCACCTCCCTCCCTCCCTCCCTCTTCCCCTCCCCCACATGCCTTCCCCATTCTCCCATGCCCAAACTCTTTTCCTCTATCTCACACACTCTTTCTCTTCTTATAGGAAATTTTAATTATTAATATAGAAATAAGTACCTCTAGCTATTGTTGTTCAAGCCTAAAAAAATCAATTATCAAAAGCATGCAACCATCTACAACCCTGCAACCACAATAGAACCAATCTTGGATTCTCTCGCTATCCACAAGCAGCGCTTTGACTTTTCTAATCCTAATCTGAGTATACCTAATGAGAAAGATCTCACAAGCTCTCAAATAAGTAAGGGATTAAGTCCATAGAAGTTCTATTAGAACATACCTCATCCATTAGAGGTAGTATCTGAATCAATCACAACGACTGGAGGTAGACTTTATCTATGATGATTGTATAAAACTCAACTTTATCAAACCATCTAATATATTACTATCACTTTATTAAAGGTTTATATTTAGTCAGAATCCTGATCAATTAAAGCATATAAAATAAATTCCGATGCATATTAGTATAGGCCATATCCGGATGGGTATAATCAAAGAATCACAATATTCTCCCACTTGGCCCAACTTAATACAAGTATCTTGATTTTAATTCTTTAAAATATTTCAAAAAATCTTTAATGAGATCTTATCTGGATCTGATAATTGAAAAACTGATGTGGTCATATTTAAAAATTTTAATTCCTCCATAGGATATATATTGTATATTTGATTACAATATAATTATCGGTGCAGATTATAAGGGCAAATATGTTATCCATCAACATATGATCTTCTATGTATTACAATATTAATGACACCTTATAACAAAGTTCTTTATGTGAAATTTTACTTTATGAATAAATAAAATCTTATGCCTATTTCTTGATCATCTTTATATTATATAATAAATAGCTGATCAGTATAAATAAACTAAACTTTATCATGAAACACAATGTGATCACTTTATATATAGTATCTAATACATATCATAAATAAGCTGTATCCCATATGATCCAGTTGATCTTCAAAATTTTGAAAATGAGTCTTTAGTCAGTGGATACACAATTATCAATTTTTCTTTAATATATTTCACAGCTACTATGCTCACCTTTATTCTTTCATGAAGAGCTAAATATTTGATATGTATATGCTTGCAAGTGCCTATACTCTTTATATCTAATACATACATATTAAAATGGAGGCTTCTCCATTGAGAAGCCTCCATCTGCCATGTGTCATCAAAAAATAGTGAAGAGGCCACCATGTGTCCTCGAAAAAAAAAGGCCAACAAGGGAGAGCTCAATCCTCTTCCAACACATCATGCACAGGCCAGCGAAGGAGGTAGTTGTCGAGGCACTGGTGGAGTTGGACGATCATGGTATGCAATTGGTCGTATGGAGGATCGAGGGGCTGCCTCCATTTCCACCACCAAAGGAGGTGGGGGCGGTGCTGATGACTATGATAGAGGTGAGGTGGAAGGGGATGAAGATAACGTTGAGCTTACTGAGGCAGACAATGAGAAGGAACCGCACTCAAAAAGAGGGGGTGGAGTCAGGGGGTGTCATGGAGTGGGAAGCTGAGTTCGAGAGCCTTTGCAGCCTCACCACTTATTATGAGAGCACCTTCCATTCCTGGGAGATCACCTCTATTGTCTTCTTCAGTGTCAGTTCAAATGCATTCTTTCTTTTTCCCCTTCTCTCTATTTTTCAACTCCTCTCCAAACTTTCAAGTCAATATGACCATTTTTTTCTTTTCTATTTTTCGTGTGATTAATAGTTATTGGCTTACTGTTATATTTCTAAACAGAAAGTTACCTCCATATTCAAAAAAAGCTCAATGTAGTAGATTGATTTGTTTGCTCAAGATCTTGATTGCTTCTGTTAGGGGCAAAATCATTTTTCTCCTCCTTTTGCTGCTTCATGGATGTTTTCTTTTCCTCTCTCTTTTTTTCTAGCAGCTCCCATGACCAGAATTGTTACAAGTCCATTGCTCTTTTTAAAGAATGGAATATTAGTTAGTTTGTCCAAAGATGACTAAAGGAGGGAAGCTATCTGTTCTCATTGCCTTGTGGAGACATGGGATCCATATGTCCACTTCACGTTGATTGCTAGTAGACTTCACAGATTTATTAGAATACAATCAATTACATCTGTAGATTTATTGCTTGATTAATTATGAGATGCAAAGGAAAGAAGACATGTATACTATTGCCTTCTAGAAAAATCATGGAATTCATGGATCATCCCCTTCATGCCAGTAGCATGTAAACCAAAGAACATATCTGTAATTTATCGTGATAATTTGTTCACCATATTACATCTCCTACCTTTTATTTTCCCATGGAACCTATCGGATGAGGTTTGATGGTGTGGAAATAATATGTGTTCTTTAAATAATGATAACTAAGAAACAATGGTATCACCTATGGATCAGCATTCCTCTTTTTTCTTTATTTTTTTGATTGATAGCATATTTACTAAAATTCTATTACCAAAATTCTATTCATTCTTTGAGCTGAAAGTATGTCCACATTCTACTAAAAATGTTTGGCTTTTTTTATTATTTTAACTATTTTTAAAATATATAGTATAAATATAATAAAATAGATAAATAAAATCAAATATTATTTAAAAAAAATCATATCTCATGCATTGCATGGGGTTATAAGCTAGTTGTTGGAGAATTTACTATAGAATTATCATAGTATATCTTTATTGATCTACTGATAGAGTCAATAACTCTAAATTCTATGATAAAATTTTGCAACTTTATAACTTATGAGAAAGTTTCATATAAACTACGTACTTTGCTTCCATAATGGATGTAGTAAACAAAATCTTTATTTTATACACATCCATGATATAGCACTTCCTGTAAGTATAAAAATATATCTATAATAGACTTCCTACTATTAGTACATCTAGTAAAGTGTGAATCCTAATAGTCTATTACTGTACGATAACCAGACCGACTATATATGAGTATATAAATTTTTATATCTTATAGATAAGGCATAACTTTCTTTGCAGCTTTCCTATACTCCATTCCTAAATCATGTTCATAATGTCCAAGCATTGATACAGCATAAGCAATGACTGGACCCATATAAACATACACGTAGACTTCCAATATCAAATGTATAGGTTATGAACCTTATTTTCTCTATCTTTTTTATAATTCTTGGATATTGAGCTTTATTAAATTTGTCATTCTTTACAATATGAATACACCCAGAAGAATATTTTTCCATCCCAAATTTTGGTATTATAGAGATATAAGTCCTTTAAGATTGTTTAAGTAATCCTAAGGATCTATTTCTGTAAATCTTAATGTCGATAACATAAACAACTTCACCTAAGTCTTACATCTCAAATTTTTGGAATGTCAACTATTTGATTTTCTTAAGTGGACTAAAATCACTATTGACAAGTAGAATTTTATCTATATAATGCCAAAATTATGAACTTACTCCTACTAACCTTTGGGTATATACATTAATTAATAGTATTTATCTTTAGACCCAAATAAAGTGATTATCCCATTAAAATCGAGATACCACAGTGTGGAAGCTTATTTAAGTCCATAACTTAATTTCTTTAACCTACAAACCATATATATGCACTTATCCATTGATCATAAAAATTCTTGAGTTGTTGTAGATTACTATCAAAAAAGATCGTTCTTACATCCATTCAATATAGCTCTAAGTCAAAAATAAGCTACTAAGGTCATAACAATCCTGAAAAAAGAATAGTCAATACCTTCCTTTTATGTGAACCCCATTGCCAAAAGTCTAGTTGTATACCATTTGACCTTTTTGAAGTTTTTTTTGGTCATATTGATCCACTTTTACAACCTATTGGTCGTGCTTCTCAAGTAGATGAATTTATTCCCATATGTGGTTGTAATCCATAGGGCCCAGCTCTTTCTTTTATTGCATCCGATCAAATATAATGAGTTCTTATCTTTTATGGCTGGTAAGAATGTCTCAAGATCATATCTTTTTCATCCATATCTATTAAATATATCACATAATTTTATTCTAATTGATCTCTAGAGAGCTGTCCATTAATCTGCTTATGACAGTGGTTAGACAATTACTCCTTCAGTAATAAAAATCTCATGGGATGAAACTTGATGAAGTGGTGATCTCTCTTAAATATTATCTCAAAAAATAACAATAGGAATCATCACTTCAGTCTGATTTATAAATCCAGTTCTTGAAATTCGGAATTGGTGCATGCATATGTATTTTAAAATTTTATTTTCTAAACACCGCAATAGAGAATAAGATTAAAATCTTTTTAATCTGAATTATGCATGTATGAAAATATAAAATCATATGGATCTATTTCATATGCTAAAATTGATGAATGCTAAAATTCAGATTGTGATCAAATCACATACCTATTTCACAATCTTTTTCTTCAAATCTAGATATGAAAAAAAAAGAGATTTTCTTTTAGCTGTACAAATGTTTGACCTCCATGAGTATCCACTTGGGATCAGTCTAGAACAGTCCTCTTTCATCTAAATTTTTTTCTTCAAAATTCAGCCTGCTGAATCTGAACGAAGCCTGAATCATGATCAACACTTGATCTTCTTTCTCTTCTTTTCTTTAGAGTTTCTTCTTGCTATGTACTACTATCAGATGCTAGAAATTAGTAAGAAAGAGGCACCCAATAGCCTTGGGCATGGAACACCTTGGGACGCACATCCTAAAAGAAGGGGCTGTTGGAAATTGTGTCCTAAAATCAATCATGTGACGATTAAGTTCATCCTTTTAAATGAATTATTGATTATTGAATAATAGTTATTCTGATATTTTTTATCATAAAATGACATCTTTCTTGAACTCTTGTACTGTGATGAAGTCCCTAGAACTATGCTAGTATACGATAAAGAGAAAATTTATCGTATAGTTCTTAAACAAGTTCGCGACCAAATGATACGTCATTACGGGATGATGATGTTTATCGAGTGAAGATTGTTGTGTGCCATATGAGTTGATTGTCCTCTTAACCAAGGAGTGTAGTGATACTGGTATAGCATATAGGTGAGATGTAAGGATACATCATCACTGAACAAGTAACTCACCTGCTGAGTATTCTGCTGTCAAGAGCTACTCACGAAACACATAGGTATAAATATCCTTCAGATCTGAGATTATCATAGTGACTTGCAAGCAATTCACTGTGCTTTGGTACCGAACTACCTGAATTTTTAATGCAGTGACGAAAGGCTATTAGGGACAGTCAAGTACTTATGAAGTCTGTGTGTAGATCAAGATGGGATTGACCCCTTTGGATTATTGGAGTTGATGTATCACTGTATTTTAATTTAGTAAAGTTTTGGCTAGAATAATCCATGAGATAGATTTGAAAGGTTAAAATACAATGTGGATGAAGCAATCTCGGTTGACAGTTAACTTGAGACCATCCTAGAGCATCCAGGATCAAAAAGATGAATTATGTGGTAATCATGAGCATGGATTCTGAAATATTCTTTTATGATAATTCGACCTATCTGGATGTCGAGAATCATTGTTAGATGGTATCTCGATTAGTGCAAAAATTGATTCCTATGCTACCGGCTTAGTGTTTGAACCTATGGAGTCACGCACACAAGTCAGACAAAGTAGGAAGGAATTGACCTATGTTTATATATCCAATCTGGAAGTATTTGACTTGATTGAATATATAAGCTAACTTGATTGAGAATTGAGTTATAAATTAAATGGGATTGAAGAGTTGACTATGTCTAGCTAGCACTATACATGAGGTTCAGATTCAATCCCAGGGATGAATAATTTTTATCTATGATCTATGAAATATATGAAAGATTGGATTTAAGTACTAATTAATTTTAGATTAGATCTAAATTAATTAAATTTAAATAGGTTCAAAATTTAAGTTAGTCTTGGTATAAAAGTGTTAAAGAATTTAGGATTGATAGCCTTTCGAAATTATTTCGAACCGACTTCGAATCGGACTTGATTCGGACCTGTTTTGGATGAGATATGAGTATTCCTACTTGCACTGAGAATATCCACTCATGAAGCATGATCAAAAATTAGTTTGATGCTTATTTGGGGCATCCCAAGTGGGTGTGGGAGTAGGTATAAAGTGGATGTCATAAGTGATGGCAATTATATCTCATGTAGGAGTTCTTCTTTCATGAGTATTGGACCAATTTAAATCAGATTTGAATAAAGAGTCCTCCTCTCATTGGATCATGAGAATCATCTATAAATAGAGAGGGTCTCTACCTATAGATGAGAGAAGAAAATAGAATAGCAAACTAATCAAATTGAGAGAAGAGAAAAAGAGAGAGAGAGACAAGCATGTGAAGAGAGAGGTCCTTCATCTTCTACATCTTCCCCTTTGTTGCCACCTCCTCTCCTTGGGCATGGATCCTTTTTGGGCATCCTATCTACTAGTATGAGTTATCATATCATCACATCTCATCCCTCGATTGATTATGTATGCGAAGTCAATTGGATTGGAGTTTATCCTACTTTCTTGCAGCGTCTGACGTGCATGCGAAGTAGAGGATCTACATATCCAGACCTCTGTGAAGGTTTATATCAGATAATTTGAGATTTGATCTCTGGTTCTACTATGATTCAGGTAAAGATTTGATCTTTAAATAAGTAGAATATTAAAAAAAAAATTTAGATACAACCTGGACATTCTAGAGGAAAATTGTTTTCTTCCCTTCAACTGGTATCAGAGCAGGCTTGAAATATATGCATGTAAAATAAATTTTTTTATAATTATTTATATGAGATATAATTAAGATTTTATGTATGACATTAAATCTTATTTAATCTATTTATATAAAATTTTTGATCTGATTTTGATTGGATTAGAGGTGCATAATCAATGGTTGATTAAGGTTGTTATAAATCTATTATAACTGAATTTTGTTGTTGCTGAATTTTTAATGAAAAATAATATGAATTAAAAATCTATTTTATATCTATTTTAATAAAATTTTAATTTTTTTATTTTTCTTATGAAGTGAGAATTATCTCAAATTTAAATTGGATCCATTTCGATGGATATTTAGATCTAAATCCTATCATAATTCAGCACTATACGAAAATAGATTTTACCAAAAATTAATTCCTTATGCATTCAAATTTGCCTCAAATTATCTTTCTATTTGATATCAAATCTAAAATTAATATTTTATAATCAGTATAATATAATTTTTAGATTTGATATGATGTATATGCTACATCAAATCTAATTGGATTAGATGAAGAACATAATTGATAAGATCAAGGATATGTTTATGACATAAAATATTTTTATCAATAATTACATGTTGATGTAATTATATATGAAATTAAATTTTAGATCTTAGTAGCCTAGTACTCAGATTGATAAGATCACCAAACCATCCGATTATAAGAGATTGAAGAGATTAATCTCTCTTTTGTCTATTCGATGAGTTCTCTTATGACGTGTAGGGGTGTCGTTGTGATCCAGTTTCATGAAGAAAAAAAGTGAATAGATTTTTATGTATTATTTTAATCATAAATATATTTAAATTAGATCTAAAATAATTTATAATTTATTATAATAAGATAAAATTTAGATATAAAATTATTTTAGATCTAAATTACTTGTTACATATGATGTAATTAGTATTAATCTAAAAGTTATCATGATACATGAGATGTATGAATGAAATTTAGATCATACCTATATATGTTTAATTGTTAAACATATTATGAAAATTTATTTTTATGTATTGAAATATATGGTATGCTTCACTTGAAATCCTTATAGAATAGTTCTACAAACTGAAATACACGTTTCACACACTTAATTTTGAATTAAGTTTGAATGATCTAGAATTGAGAATTGAAGATCATTAAGACACCACATAATATGATGAGCAAAGGGTTAGCATGAATTAGATCCTTTTAATGGGTTAGACCTAGGGTTAGGAACACATATGGACCAAGTAGAGAAATTAATGAAATCTAATCAAATGTTGAATTAGATTAGGTCAGTATTTCTCTAAATCAATCTCAATAGTTGAAGTTTGATCAAGTCCATGTGTTTGACCCTAATAAATGGATCATTATCATGGCTCTATGGTTGAACCCGAATCTTCTGGTGTACCAAATCGAAACTAATTAACCAGTTGGTGTCTAAGGTAAGTTTGGTAGATTCGATCAAGTAGTTTTTAATTGGAAGCTATTCACCTAGATGCATCTACGGTGAGTTAAGGGCAGATCCCTCCCGCTGATTTTACTTACCTGACCAACATGGTAGATTATGTTTTGAGTAGGTCACTAGTCGATTCGTGCAGACCCATGTCATTAAGGTGAATCAGTGTGACTGATTTAGGTATCTTTAGACTAACTTGTGTTTAATCCTTTATATGACTTGGTGAAGTTAGTGGAAGGATTTACAGCTTGCAGATCGACTTCTTCTCTTATTCTCAGGTCAATGAAATCAAATTTTCTAAATTATTAGGTCCATAAAGTGATAAAGTTATGAGATAACTTGATCATTGCCTCCCATTAAGGTGTGTGATAATGAGTCCAATATTTCAAATAGATATTGGAGGCACCACACGCCTGGTGTCTATTACGTGTTAGAATTATCATTCATCATATGACCATCATGATGTACCTTCAGATCAATATTTAGATTGGCCGAGCCATACTCAGGCCTGGACATCCGTTTGTTGGATGCACTTGATGTGTCATGTTAATGGTTGGACCTAACTAAGATTTTCAGTGGAGGTGCCACACACCTGCTGAAGGGATGTCTGGGGCAAAATCCAATGCTAAAAGTTATTTGAATAAATAATTGGTTATGAATCTACCCATGGATGCACTAGGGTTAGCCGAGCCACACTCAGGTCCGAATGCAGTCCGTGTGGATTCTGGTACCTGCTAAGGAATTAATGTAATTTCTTGAGTTGGAGGTAGAGGCTATCAATTCACAAAAAATAGTGAGAGGACCTTTAGACTAAAGTCCATATCTTTAGGATTATAAAAAAATAATAATAATTCATATACCAATAGGCTAATATTTTCTCCTTTCAGTTATGGCCAACACACTATCCCTCCATTCGCTGTTGGACAACGACAAGCTCATCAGACCTAACTTCGATAGCTGGTATCAAAAGTTGAAGATCGTGTTGGAGCATGAGAGGATTTTGTATGTCCTTACGGATCAGACATCTGAAGAACCTGCAGTCAATGCTCCTCATGCTGTGAGAGATACTTACATGAAGTGGCTCAATGATCGCACGACTATGCGTTGCGTGATGAGGGTAGCTATGAACGATGAACTTAGTCATAAGTTCAAAGATGCGCAGCCTGAGGAGATGATTCAAATGTTGAATGAGTCCTTCAGTACCCCTGAGGATACGGAGAGACATAAAATCTCCTACGTAGTGTTCAATATCAGTATGCGAGAGGAAGCTTTAGTCACCGATCATGTATTACATATGATGGAGCAGATTGAATATTTTAGCAAACTTGGCTTTCCGTTGCATGAACAGTTAGGCAAGGATGCTATCCTCAATTCGCTATCGAAATCCTACCTATCCTTTCTCAGTCATTATAGAATGACGAAGCCTGCAGTAAACTACCATGGTTTGCTAGAATTATTGCAAACTTTTAAGAATGATCACCAGCTCCAAAAGGAGCCAGTGAATTTAGTGGGAGGTTCATTTGTAGGGCGTCGATCCTCTAGGAGAGGAAAGAAGAAAAAAGTATAAAAATTTTATGCCGTCGATTTCAAGCAAAGCAAACCATCAAAAGTTGATAAGAGCCAGGCAGAGTGCTGCTTCTGTAAGAAGCTGGATCATTGGAAAAGAAAGATCCTGCTTATATAGCCATCTTTGACCCAAACAGGCCTAAGAACAAGAGAAAGAGGCAAGTGGTTGCTTTACAAGGTATTTATATAATAACACCTTATAATTTTTTTATTTGTGATACTACTACCTGGGTATTGGATACCAGAAGTTCTATTAAAATATACAATTCATTGCAGGAACTGCAGGTAAGTAAAAAATTTCAAGAGGGCGAGCAATTTCTTAACGTTGGAGATGGAAGTCTTGTTCCAATTCTGGCCTTGAAAACTTTGCAGCTTGTCTTCAAGTCTAGTAGTGTCATATTAGATGATTGTCATTATTATCCCTCTTTTATGATGAATGTCATCCCTGTAGGCCTTTTGGCCAAACTTGGTTACAAGTTTATAATAAAAGATGATTTTTGTGATATCATTATGAATGATACTACAATTATGCATAGACAATTAAAACATGGTATATACATAATATCATGGTCTGTTAGTGTAATGTACATACCTAGTAAACATATCAAAATAGATAATATCAGCAAATCCTACCTTTGGCATTGTAGGCTTGCTCATATAAACAAAAATAAGATTGACAGGTTGATCAAGGAACGTATCTTTGAGATAGATGATTGTGAATCATTGCCTACTTGTGAATCTTGTCTACTTGGTAAGATGACTAAGTCACCTTTTAAAGAAAAAGATGAAAGAGCCAGTGATGTCCTAGGTCTAATACATACTGATGTATATGGACCTATGAACATAAGTGCCAGAGGAGGATACTACTACTTTATTACGTTTACAGATGACCTATCGAGGTATGGATATGTCTATCTTATGAAGCATAAGTCAGAATCATTTGAAATATTCAAACGATTCTGTGCTGAAGTAGAGAAACACACTAGAAAGAGTATTAAAATCTTTCAATTAGATCGAGGAGGTGAATGCCTCACCAGTGAGTTTCTGATATATCTGGAAGAGGATGAGATTCTCTCACAATAGATCCCTCCTGGAACACCACAATATAATGGTGTGTCCAAGAGAAGGAATCAACTCTTGTTAGATATGGTCCGATTCATGATGGACTTTTTTTAATCTGTCAATATCCTTTTGGTGATATGCTCTAGAGACTGTCTGCTATATTTTGAATAAAGTGCCCAGTAAGTCTGTCGATAAAACTCCATATGAGATATGGACTGGACGTAAACCAGTACTCTCACATCTTAGGGTCTGGGATTATCCAGCTTATGTCAAGTGTTTAAAGACAGATAAGCTTGGACCGAAGTCTGATAGATGCTTGTTCGTAGGATATCCAAACAAAACTAAAGGGTACTACTTTTACCTCGTTGCAGAACAAAAGGTGTTTGTCAGTAGCTGGACAGTCTTTTTGAAAAAAGAGTTCCTTAGTGAAGGAGCTAATGCCTACAAAATTAAACTTGATGAAGTTCATGAGGTAGAAGGATCGACACATACAGAATTAAATTTGATTGGTGAATCAAATCTGGAGCCAATAGAGGCATCATTAAGGAGATCCGGTAGAGTACCGCATCAGTCGAATAGATACTACGATTTTCTGATCTGGGATGGTGATCCTATTGAACTTGATGAGAACGATGAGGATCCGATCACCTATATGGAGACTATGCAAAGGTCCGACTTCCAAAAATAGCTTGAGGCCACAAAGTCCGAGATGGAGTCCATGGAGATCAATAGTGTTTGGACACTAGTTGATCCATCCAAAGGGATAAAACTCATAGGGTGTAAATAAATTTTTAAGAGAAAAAGAGAAGCAGATGGGAAGGTAGAGACCTATAAAGCCCGTCTAGTTGCTAAGGGTTACCGTCAGTTTTATGGTATTGACTATGATAAGACATTCTCTCCTGTGGCAATGCTCAAGTCTATCCAGATTATCTTGCTGTCGCTGCATACTTAGATTATGAGATTTGGCAGATTGAAGTCAAAACTATTTTTTTAATGGAGAGTTAGAAGAAGAGGTATATATGATACAACCTGAAGGGTTCACATCCACAGACAAGTCGAAAGTGTGCAAGCTGAAAAGGTCAATTTATTGACTTAAGTAGGCATCGAGGAGTTAGAATATGCATTTTGATAAAGTAATCAAAATATATAGCTTCATTAAGAATGGAGAAGAGCCTTGCATCTACAAATGGACTTCCGATTCTGTGGTCATTTTTCTTGAGCTGTATGTGGATGACATATTGTTATTAGGAAATAACATCCCAACTTTGCAGAGTGTGGAGCTATGGTTATCATCACAGTTCTCCATGAAAGACTTAAGAAAAGCATCCTACATCTTAGGGATGAAGATCTATAGGAATAGATCTAGAAGGTTGCTTGGATTGTCCCAATCCACATACATTGACACCTTATTGAAGTAGTTCAACATGGATAATTCCAAGAAAGACTATCTTCCGATAGGCCATGAAATTACTCTTTCCAAGAAGGATTGTCCGATAACTCCTAAGGAGAGAGAGCACATGAGTAGATACCATATGCTTCGATAGTGGGATCTTTCATGTATGCTATGATATGTACAAAGCTGGATGTGGCCTATTCATTAGGGGTAGTGAGTAGGTACCAGTCAGATCCGGATGAGAAGTATTGAAAGATTGCAAAAGTAATTCTTAAGTATTTGAGAAATACTAAAGACCAATGGCTTACCTATGGAGACTCTAATCTGAAACTTATGCGATATACTGATTTTAATTTTCAGTCAGATTGTGATGACAGCAGAAGTGTATCAGACTACGTATTTATCTTGAATGGAGGAGCTGTTTACTAAAAAAATTTCAAGCAACATACTGTGGCTGATTCTGTATGCGAAGTGGAATACATTGCTGCATCGGATGCTGTAAAGGAGATGGTGTGATTGCGAAAGTTCATTATCGAGCTAGGAGTTATACCTTCCATTGATGGTCCTGTCCTGCTGTATTGTGACAGCTCCAGTGCCATAGCTCAGATGAAAGAACTTAAGTCGCATCATCGTACTAAACATATTCTGTGCTACTATCACCTAATACGAGAGATCGTGAATCGAGGTGATGTCGAGCTTCAGAAGATCGTTGGAAAAGAGAATCTAGCCGATCCCTTCTCTAAAGCTCTCGAGATCAAAGAGTTCGATGATTTCAAATGGAAGATGGGTATAAGATACTGCCCCGATTAGCTTTAGTCCAAGTGAAAGTTATTGAAAATTGTATCCTAAAGCCAATCGTGTGACGATTGAGCTCATCCTTGTATATGAATTATTGATTATTGAATAATAGTTATTCTGATATTTTTTATCACAAAGTGACATCTTCTTTGAACTCTTGTACTGTGATGAAGTTCTCAGAACTGTGCTAGTGTACGATAAAGAGAGGATTTATCGTATAGTTCTTAAACAAGTTCACGATCAAATGATACGTCATTACGGGATGATGACGTTTATCAAGTAAAGATCGTTGTATGCTATATGGGTTGGTTGTCCTCTTAACCAAGGAGTGTGGTGACACTGGTATGGCATACAGATGAGATGTAAGGATACATCATCACTGAATAAGTGACTCACCTACTGAGCATTCTGTAATCAAGAGCTACTCACGAAACATATGGATATAAATATTCTTCAGATCTGAGATCACCATAATTACTTGCAAGCAACTCACTGTACTTTGGTATCGAACTACCTGAATTTTTAAGTACTTGCAAAGTCTGTGTGTAGATCAAGATGGGATTGACCCCTCTGGATTATTGGAGTTGATGTATCACTGTATTTTAATTTAGTAAAGTCTTGGCCAGAGTAATCCATGAGATAGATTTGAAGGGTTGAAATATAATGTGGATGAAGTAATCTCGGTTGACAGTTAACCTGAGACCATCCTAGAGCATCCAAGATCAAAAGGATAAATTATGCGGTAACCATGAGTATGGATTTTGAAATATTTTTTTACGATAATTCGATCTATCTGAAAGTCAGGAACCATTACTAGATGGTATCTCAATTAGTGCAAGAATTGGTTCCTGTGCTACCGGCTTAGTGTTTGAACCTATGGAGTCATGCACATAAGTCAGACAAAGTAGGAAGGAATTGACCTATGTTTATATATCCAATCTGAAAGTACTTGACTTGATTGAACATATAAGCTAACTTGATTGAGAATTGCATTATGGGTCAAACGGGATTGAAGAGTTGATTATGTCTAGCTAGCACTACACATGAAGTTCAGGTTCAATCTCGGGGATGAATAATTTCTATCTATGATCCATAAAATATATGAAAGATTGGATTTAAGTATTAATTAATTTTAAATTAGATTTAAATTAATTAAACTTAAATAGGTCCAAAATTCAAGTTAGACTTGGTACAAAAGTGCTAAAGAGTTTAAGATTGATAGTCTTTCGAAATTATTTCGAACCGACTTCGAATTGGACTCGAATCGGATCTGTTTTGGATGAGATATAAGCATTCCTACTTGTACTGAAAATACCCACTCATGAAGCATGATCAAAAATTGATTTGGTGCTTATTTGGGGCATCCTAAGTGGGTGTGAGAATGGGTGCAAAGTGGATGTCATAAGTGATGGCAATTATATCTCATGTAAGAGTCCTTCTTTCATGAGTATTGGACCAATTCAAATCAGATTTGAATAAAGAGTCTTCCTCTCATTGGGTCATGAGAATCATCTATAAATAGAGAGGGTCTCTACCTATGGATGAGAGAAGAGAATAGAATAGCAAACTAATCAAATTGAGAGAAGAGAAAAAGAGAGAGAGACAGGCGTGTGAAAAGAGAGGTCTTTCATCTTCTACATCTCTCCCTTTGTTGCCGCCTCCTCTCCTTGGGCGTGGATCCTTCTTGAGCATCTTACCTACTGGTATGAGGTGTCACATCATAACATCTCATCCCTTGATTGATTGTGTATGCGAGGCCAATTGAATTGAAGTTCATCCTACTTTCCTGCAGCGTCTGACGTGCATGCGAAATAAAGGATCTGCATATCCAGGCCTCCACGAAGGTTTATATCAGATAATTTGAGATTTGATCTCTGATTCTACTGTGATTCAGATAAAGATTTGATCTCTAAATAAGTAGAATATTAGAAAAAAATTTTAGATGCAATCTGGGCATTCTGGAGGGAAACTATTTCCTTCCCTTCAGGGGCGTGTAGAACACCCAAGAGAGAAGAGAAAAGAAGAGGAAGAGAGGGCTTGGAGACCTTCTATGGGCATGGGGGCTACTTGTTTGGATGCTCTAGGGACTTTAGGGGAGGTCCCTTTAAATAGGCACAAGGATTGAATCCTATTCAATCTCATAATACAAGTCCTACTTGCGTTGGGTTTCCTATTAACTTAAATTATCCAACTTACTTTAGGAGACCCTTTAGGCGCCAATAATTGGAGCCGTTGCACCCATAATTAGACACACCCAAGAGATGCCTTACAAGAGAACTAAAAGCCCTCTAATTAATGGACACGCCCAACTTGATCAAATCAAGATGGCATCCAAGAATAACTATTAAGAAAATTAATTAGGGACTTACATCCTTAATTTATGTGATCCATAATCTTAGACACCTAACAATTGGAGTTTCATGAATCTTACTCATATAGGTTATTAGCAGGTAATTAAGTTAGAATTATCTTATCAAATAAGTAATCCTAACGGAAAAAAAAATTGGATCCAACCACGTACTAGAAAGGTTATTATAAACCCAATAGATTTCTCTAAATCCAATTGACACTTCATAAATTCAATTGCTTATTTCAGATCTAATCCCTTTGTTGTGTGATCTTATAGGTTCAATTCTATCTAGTAGTTAGATATACAATGATCTCTATAAAAGTATCATTGAAACTCTTTTCAATGGGTCGGAATAATTTCACTCTAACTCAACAAGAATTGTCGATCCAGAGCAATCCTAGTGAGCTCTCACAATCCACCAGTGACACCTAGCAGTATGTAGTGGCAACCTATAGAACTGAAATAAACCTCTAGGTATAGTTAACATGTGATTCAGTCCTTCTATTGTGAGTCCCGACTAGATGGCAAGTCATGGATAAATCGTCAAACCTCAGCATCAGTCATATAATAGATTTGATTAGCTTAAGTCCTGTTGTGACATCTATAAAAAAAATTTTTCATCAATCACACTGTTGTGGCCACAGACTCTTGGACTTAACCTCTCAAATCTCATAGGACTACTCCTTTCTATCAAGATCGATAGATCCTATCTTAATGCGCACCCTACCTTTATAGTAGACCAACTGTTGCCAACATCCACTACAAGAGCTCATTGAGATCCATATTTATGTGTCAGTCAAACTTCAGCAGTCTCACTGCGAGTAGCAGTGCCATCTTAAGTCAAAAGATTAGTCACACAACTACAGCATCGAGATAATTACTGATGATTGAATAGAAATCCAAATAATCTTTCGTATAGTCATGCTCAGTACTAGTTGTTCTCTAACAACTATCTGCACTCATCATCCAATGTCTTTACACTGTAGACTAGAGACCCATCTATCCCAAAGAAAGTAATTTGTGCGCCAGTCTATCCAGATCTACACCGTCCTCATGATGATCCTATGATCGAAAGTATTTAGAAATTAAATACATATCTCTAATTCTCAATATCTTGAGAATATATATCAAAATTAATTCCATGGATGATTTAAGGACACATTACGCTTGAATGAAAAAGAACTTGCCCTTTTATTGATCATATCAATATATTAAGTATAAAATTATGCCCTAGATTTATTACGATATGTCAGCCATATTGGTTTCTAGGATATACATCTAACAATCTTCCATTTGAACTAAAGTCAATTAGTCATAAATCTAAGTCCCATCTTCTCAAGGTAGACTTTCATTTTCGATCGGCTCAACTGCTTAGTCAGTGAGTCTGCCACATTGTCCGTGGAGTCTACTCTTTGCACCTCAACATGTTTCTTTTCGAGGTAGTCATATATGATGTGAAACCACTGCTCGATGTGCTTAGATTTTTGAAGAGACCTCGGCTCCTTAGTGAGTGCTATGGCTCCATTGTTGTCACAGTACAGTGGTATGGCATCTGATGTCATAACCTCAAGTTTCGTGACTAACTTCTTGAACCAGAATCCTTTCTTTGCAGCATCCGAAGCAGCAACATAGTCTCAGTGATCGAATCTGCTATAATAGGTTGCTTGGAACTCTTCCAGCTGACCGCGCCATCATTGCAAACGAACACATATTCTGACGTAGGCTTTCTATCATCAGGATCAGACATGAAGTCTGAGTCAGTATACCTCTCGACTCGCAACTTAGAATCACCTCCAAAGATCAAGAATAAATCTTTAGTCTTTTTTAAGTACTTAAGGATGTTCTTCACAGCTATCTAGTGCTCCTCATCTGGATTCGACTGATACCTGCTTGTGACACTCACAGCAAGGGCAATATCAGATCGAGTACATAGCATGGCGTATATAAGGCTTCCTATGATTGAGGGTAAAAAATCCTACTCATGCACTGCACCTCCTTAGATATGGTAGAACACATCGTATTGGAGAGACTAATACCATGCCTAAGAGAAAAAAGACCTCTCTTGAAATTTTTCATGATGAACCTCTTCAGCATCTTCTCTATGTACAGCTTTTGTGACAGGCCAAGCATCCATTTAGGTCTATCTCTATAGACCTTTATTTCGAGAATATAGGATGCTTTTCCTAGATCTTTCATTGAGAATTCTTTGGACAACCATCTTTTGACCGTGGTCAGCATGAAAAAGTTATTCCCAATAAGAACAATATCATCTATGTACAATACGAGGAAGGTGATCGCACTCTCACTGATCCTCTTGTATACACAAGGTTCCTCTTCATTTTTTATGGAATCAAACGATTTGATTGCTTCATCAAAATGATGGTTCCAACTCTGAGAGGCTTGCTTTAATCCGTATATGAACCTTTGTAGCTTGCAGACTCTGTGATCACTATCACCAGATGTGAAATCCATAGGTTGTTCCATATAGATATCTTCCTCAAGATATCCATTCAAAAAAGTAATTTTCACATTCATCTGCCAGATTTCAGAATCATAGTAAGCTGCAACAGCAAGCAGAGTATGGATGAATTTCAGCATGGCTACGAGTGAGAAGGTTTTTTGATAGTCAATGCCCTCATGCTAACTATAACCTTTAGCCACAAACCTAGCTTTATAGGTCTCTACCTTACCATCGACACCTATCTTTCTTTTGAAGATCTATTTACACCCAATGAGTACGATACCCTCAGGTGGATCCACTAAAGTCCAGACTTGATTCGAGTGTATTGAGTTAATTTTTGACTTCATCGCATCTAACTATTTCTCAAAATCGATGTCAGAAATTGCTCCGTTAAAAGTGGTAGGATCATTACTATGAATCTTATCTCCCATAAGAAATATTTCTTTAACTTTCTCTGTAAGCATACCCATATACCTTTCAGGAGATCGAGAGACCCTACCAGATCTACGAGATGGTAGAGGAACATCAACTACTGGCTCATGGACTATGGATTCTTGAGGATCTTAGCTCTTGACTCTTCAGAGACTTTCTCTTCGAGCTCCACTAATCTCCCACTGCTGCCATCCTGGATAAACTATTTTTTCTACAAATACGACATTTCGACTCACAATCATATTGTGGTCTTGTGAAAAGTAGAAGTAGTGTCTCATGGATTCTTTTAGATACCCTATAAAACGAGCTATAATAGATCTATCCTCTAACTTATCCATCATCTGTCTCTTGACATTGGTCGGACATCTCCAAATCTTAAGATAATCTAGACTCGACTTCTTACTGAACCATATCTCATATGGTGTGGTAGAAACAGACTTTGATGGAACCCTATTCAACAAGTGAATGACAGTTAACAGGGTATGTCCTCAAAGAAATAAGGGTAGATCAGTGAAGCTCATCATGGACCTAACCATATCCAATAGGATTCTGTTCTTCCTTTCAGATATCCCATTGAGCTAAAATATTTCAGGAGAGATCCGTTGAGAGACTATGCCGTTGTCCTTAAGATATCCTAAAAATTTTTGACTAAGAAATTCACCTCTTCGATCAGATCGAAGAACTTTAATAGATTTACCTATCTGTTTTTCTACTTCATGCCTAAATTTTTTAAACTTTTTAAAGACCTCAGACTTATGTTTCATGAGATACATATACCTATACCTAGACAAATCATCGATAAAAGTAATGAAGTAGGTATAACCACCTCTGACCTGTACATCAAATAGCTCACACACATCGATGTGTACCAGGATAAGTAGCTCTATGGTCCTTTCCCCATATCCTGCAGAGGTAACTTGGCTATTTTTCTTCGAAGACAAGATTCACAGGCTAGATACGACTCTGGGGTAAGAGAGCCAAGGATCCCATCCTTTTCTAGTCTGTTTATCCTATCCTCTCCAATATGACCTAGTCTATGGTGCCACAAGTACTTCTAGTTAATTTCATCTTTGGATCTCTTTTGGCCTACAGCACTCACTATTTGCTCGTTTAAGTTCACATTCACATCAACATACAAGTAATAAAGACTGTTAACTAAAAGACTGCATGCAATCAATTTATTTCGTAAATAAATAGAATAAAAATTTTTCTTGAAACTAATTTCAAAACCTTCCTGTACTAGTACAAATACGAAAATCAAATTTCGACTAGCTATAGAAACATAATAATAATCTTTCAAATCTAATCTAACACCAGACAGTAATCGAAGAGGATAAATGCCAACAACCTCTACAGCAACCTTTACTCTATTATCGATCTGAAGGATCATGTCATCTTTCCTCAACCTCTTACTTTCTATCAGACCCTACATTGAGGTACATATATGAGCACTCGAGTCAGAGTCTAATACCCAACTAGAAGTAGAAGAAATCACAAGGTTAGATTCAATTACGAGCATACATTTAGAAGGCTTATCATCTTTTTTAGTCTTTAGGCTTTTCATGTATTTAAGACAGTTCCCCCTCCAATGGCCTTCAGCATAACCATAGAAATACTTTCTCTTTGCTTCAACCACCTTTGGACCATCCTTCTTCGGCTTGCTCTCTTTCTTCTACTTCTTCATGGATTTAACCTTTTTCTTTCTAGTAGACTTTCTCTTGGAAGAAGAAGTCCGCTCTACAGCGAGAATAGTGTCTCTTGAACTCTTCAAGGTACCATCCGTAGTAACCAATATGTTGACGAGTTTGAGAATAGTGCAGTCAAGTTTGTTCATATAAAAATTTACAATGAATTGATTATATGAACTAGTAAGGGATTAAAGGATTAGATCTATCTATAATTTCTTTTGCATATCCAGCCTGAGCTTTTCAAGCTCCTCAATGTCCTTAATCACTGTCATACAGTGCTCATGAACTAACTGTCCTTCGTGCATCTTCAAATTGAAGAGTCTCCTGAATACTTCAAAGCATGCCGTGCGGCTCTGCTCATCATACAACTCTTACAGATGGGTGATCATAGCCCAGACAGTGGGCATATACTCGTACTGGCTTTGCAACTCATTTGACATGGATGCCAGCATATAGTACTTGACCCAACTGTCTTCATCCATCCACCTCTCAAAAGTAACTTTTTGCTCAGCAGTAGGACGATTTGATAGCACTACGGGATCCTGATCGAGAATATGGCTTAACTTTTCTAAGATCAAAACAATCTTGAGGTTTATGAGCCAGTCTTTAAAATTATTATCAATCAAACGATTGGTTTTAAGGATGTGGGCTAGAGGGTTTGAGGCTGACATGATGGTTTAACTACGAGAATAGAGATTCAAGTTAGACTTTTGTACTTAATATTTATATTTACTTTTAAAAATTTTAAGATGCAAACAATGATTCTCACTAATTTATCGAATTCCTCCACTCTTTGAGAAAGAAACGAAAACCCTAATGCGATAAAAGATTCCTAGTGGGTGCTCCGGTCCCATCGATGATATGCACCTCACCTAACAGTTATTGGTAACATACACACCAATGCGTAGGCAACTCTTTGCCCAAATACTTCTCTAAGCATGTTGCAGTGACTTGGTTTCTAAGTCATGTGGACTCACCTAACAGTTATTGCCCACACTTCTTAGTTAAGTCCGATCCATCATTCACAAGTAGGTGCAAGGCTGTCATTGGATTCCTTACCTAACAGTTATTGGATCCAACCCCATCCTTATTCTAGAGCAACTCTTTACTAATAGAGTGGTTGCGTATTTCCGATACAACTAAACCACTGTAACCAGCTGAGAACAATCAATGCCGGTAGTACACCCGCATATCTATAATGGT
This sequence comes from Elaeis guineensis, assembly GCF_000442705.2. Lineage (NCBI taxonomy): Eukaryota > Viridiplantae > Streptophyta > Magnoliopsida > Arecales > Arecaceae > Elaeis > Elaeis guineensis. The sequence continues at coordinate 108,043,539 of NC_025998.2, forward strand.
GGAAGACCTATAAACTTAATATTTATGGAGAGATTTAGATTTAGATCTCATCTAATCAGTCATCATATAATCGATCTAACTGGCATGGGCTAAACCAAACTGCTAAGCAACCTAATTCAAGATCCAATCTTTCAAATTGATCGGATAAGTGGAGATCGGTGGAGGTCCCCCCGTTGTCTTTCTTAGACACCAATAAATTGGTTAGGTCAACTAACGAAACTAATTAAATAACTACATCTTATTAACTTACCTTAGACACCAATAGATCGATTGATCAGAATTGGTTAGCTCAAGCGAATCTGGCTCAAACCAACGAGCCAAATTAGGTCCTTAAATTAATCGATTCTATATATAGGATTTAATCGATTTGATCAATAATAATTATATGATCATTAACTTAATTGATCTGACCCTAATCAATACTTGACTTAATTTGATCAATTACTTAATCGAATTATATCCATATGACTCAAATCAAAAATCTTAAATACAATCCTATTACATGACCTAATTAATGATTTTTTCATGACCAAAATTCTCATGCACAAATACAAATTTTAGATTCTAAAATCATATTTCAGATCTAAATTCTTTACATGAAAATAAATTTTAAAATATAAAAATAATTTTCAAGTTTTAACATACAAACATATATGATATATATGCATATAAAATCAGATCTAAACAAAATTTCAGATCTAAGTAGGATATCATATATCTCATGTACTAATCATGGATCAGATTAAAAATAAATTTATGATCTAAATTTATAAATATATATCACATATATGAATCAAAATTTAAATTATATAAAAATTTCAAGTATTATACATACATCTATGTATCATATGAACGTGAACTAGAACTCCTTCTAGATCAAAATTCAGATCTATGTATGCAATAACATATCAACTATAAATTTTAAAATTAAATTTAAAATCAAATTTTAGATTTAAAAATCTATCTATACATCTCATATATCAAAGAAAATTTTAATTTTTAAACCTTTTTCAAAAATATGTATATCAAAATTTGGCATATAAAAATCCATAGCTCTGATACCACTGTAGGAATTCGGAGTTTGATGCATCATATATGTTTTAAAACTTTATTTTCTAAACACCGCAATAGAGAATAAGATTAAAACTCTTTTAATCTGAATTATGTATGTATAAAAATATAAAACCACATGGATCTATTTCATATGCTAAAATTGATGTATGCTGAAATTCAGATTGTGATCAAATCACATACCTGTTTCGTTATCTTTTTTTTCAAATCTGGATCTAGAAGAGAAGAAGTTCTCTCTTAGCTGTACAAGTATTCGGTCTCTATGAGTTTTTACTCAGGATCAGCTTGAAATAGCCCTCTTTAATCTGAATTTTTTTCTCCAAAATTCAGCCTGCTGAATCCGAACGAAGCCTGAATCACGATCAACACTTGATCTCTTTTCTTAATCTTCTTATTTTTCTTATCTAAAGCTTCTCCTTGCTATATGCTGCTACTAGATGCTAGAAACCAGTGAGAAAGAGGTATCCAATAGCCTTAGATGTGGAACATCTTGGACACGCATCCCAGGAGAAGGGGCGTGTAGAATGCCCAAGAGAGAAGAGAAAAAGGGAGGAAGAGAGGGTGTGGAGACCTTCTATGGGCATGGGGGCTGCTGGTTTGGATGCTCTAGAGACCTTAAGGGAGGTCTTTTTAAATAAGCACAAGGATTGAATCCTATTCAATCTCACAATACAAGTCCTACTTGCATTGGATTTCCTATTAACTTAAGTTATCCAACTTACTTTAAGAGACCCTTTAGACGCCAACAATTGGAGTCCTCGCATCCATAATTAGACATCCCAAAACACACCCAAGAGATACCCCATAAGAGAACTAAAAGCCTTCTAATCAATAGACACACCCAACTTGATCAAATCAAGGTAGCGCCCAAGAATAACTATCAAGAAAATTAATTAGGGATTTGCACCCTTAATTTATGTGATCCATAACCTTAGACATCCAACAATTGGAGTCTTATGAATCTTATTCATGTAAGTTATTAACAGGTAATTAAGTTAGAATTATCTTATCAAATAAGTAATCCCAATAAAAAGAAGAATTGGATCCAACCATGTACTAGCAAGGTTATCATAAACCCAATAGATTTTTCTAAATCCAATTGATACTTCATAAGCTCAATTACTTATTTCAGGCCTAATCTCTTTGTTGTGCAACCCCATAGGTTCAATTCTATCTGGTAGTGAGACATACAATGATTTCTATCAAAATATTATTGAAACTCTTTTCAATGGATCGGAACAATTTCACTCTAACTCAACAAGGATTGTCGATTCAAAACAATCCTAGTGGGCTCTCACAATCCATCAATGACACCTAGTAGTATATAGTGGCAACTTAGTAGAATTGAAATGAACCTCTAAGTATAGTAAACATGTGATTCAGTCCCTCTATCGTGAGTTCCAACTAGATGGCAGGTCATGGATAAATCGTCAAACTTCAACATCAGTCATATGATAGATTTGATTAGCTTAAATCTAGTTGTGACTTCTACGAAAATTCTTTTCCATCAATTACACTACTGTGGCTACAGACTCTTGGACTTAGCCTCTCAAATCTCATAGGACTACTCCTCTCTATTTAGATCGATAAATCCTATCTTGATGCACACTCTAGCCCTATAATGGACTAACTGTCACCAACATCCACTATAAGAGCTCATTGAGATCCATGTTTATGTGTCAATCAAACTCCAGCAGCCTCACTATGAGTAGCAGTAACATCTCAAGTCAAAAGATCAGTCACACGACTATAGCATCGAGACAATCACTGACGATTGAATAGAAATTCAAGTGATCTCTCGTATGATCACGCTTAGTACTAGTTGTCCTCTAACAACTACCTGCACTCATCGTCCAATGTCTCTACACTGTAGATTAGAGATCCGTCTATCCCAAAGAAAATAATTTGTGCGTCAGTCTATCCGAATCTATCACCGTCCTTATGATGATCTTATGATCGAAAGTATTTAGGAATTAAATACATATTTCTAATTCTCAACATCTTGAGAATATGTATTAAAACTAATTCCATGAATAATTCAAGGACACATTACACTTAAATAAAAAAGAATTTGCCCTTTTATTGATCATATCAATATATTAAGTACAAAATTGTATCCTAGATTTATTACAATATGTTAGCCATATTGGCTTGTAGGATATACATCTAACACCAGTATTACCTCAAAGATAATATTTCAAGATTCTGCACTCCTACTAAACATACCATCCTTTAGAAATCTAGTTTTATTGGTTTCTACTATTTGTGATTTATGAGATGGACAATAAAATCTATATCTTTTTGATATCTTCGGATGATCAATAAAAAATAACTGATCTAACTGAGATCAATTGTCTTTTCTTATGGATTATAAATTTTTGCTTCAGCTGGACAACTTCATATGTGCATATATTTCAAAATAGATTTCCTACCAATTCATAACTCATAAAGAGTCTTTTGAATTATCTTAGTTGGGAGTTTGTTTAAGATATGCATAACTATCTTTACAGCATCACCCTACAAGTAAATAGATAGAGCAGATAACTTATCATAATCCAAACTATTTCTTTAAGCTTTTTATTCCATCTTTTAGCTATACCATTTTGATTATATACTACAATATAATGTCATGTTCCTTTAGGAATTTTGCTAATGATTCTAGCTATTATCCTATCTCAATATATTTACCATAATACTCATTACCTCTATCAAATTTGATTACTTTAATTATTTTTTCTAATTGTCTCTTTATCCCTATTTCAAATTTTTTAAAGGTCTCAAAGACATCAATTTTATCAAACAGAAGATATAGATATAAATACTATGAATATCATCAATGAATATGATGAAATATTTTTACCTACTAGATATGGGGAAAAGGTTTGTATACAATAGTGTGAATGATTTTCAAAATTTTTTTAATCAACTTGACATCCTTTTTAAATGTGTATCTCTACTTTGCCTTTATACAGCCAACATATGTCATAAAAATAATAAAGTTTAATGATTTTAAGATCCAATACTTCATTAGTCTTATGACTCTATCTTCAGAGATATGCCCTACTCTCTAATGCTATAACATTAAAAAAAAAATTCAATATGAAAACTTAGTCCAAAATATAAGACTATCCTATCGCATCCAACCGTTTTAATAAGTGAACATTCTTGATTCTAATGAAAATAGACTGTTCACTTTCAGTCAAAAATTTTTTTAATAGGAAGTCTTATAGATTGTTGGCAATGTGCACAAATGTGCTAGAATTAATGCACCAAATAAAATAAAAAAATGTTTACTAAATTAGATTCAAAATATGCACAAGAGTAAAAGGTATTTTCTTTTGCAGTGACTTTTTACATCTTATGCAGTTTTTCTTTAAGTGTCCCTTTCTTACGCAAAAGAAGCATTTAATTTCTTACGCAAAAGAAGTATTTAACAATCTTATTAATAGCTTCATCTAATATCACAACAAATGCTTTTTCCTATTTGCATTTAGTATATCCTTTTCTTTATCTATTTTTTTACTAACTTGATATGAAGCAAAGTTTACACTCTCTACCTTCTCCTTTCTTAATCTCTTCTCTACTTGCATACATTTGGTCGGTAATTTACTAACTGTCCAATCTTCATTGTGCATATTTATAGGAGATCTTAAAGAAATCATACTCTAATAGAAGAGAAGTAAGAATTAAGTAGATTGAAAGGTATTTGATATGGAAACTTTAATATCAAATAACTGTATTGCAATGCTGCAATATTCATTATCTCCATAATATGCTCACAGATGCCGGCCTATTGCCTTATCAAAGCTTACTAATTTTTGCTCTACAACATCTAAGAAAATATATGCCTTATAATATGAAAAAAAGGATCCTCTAATGTACCACGTTAGATTTCTTACAAAATAAAAGTAAGTCCATTAGATCACTCATATTTTTTAAAAAGCTCTTCTATTTTGATGTACTTTCATTCATAAGTGATTAAAATTTGTTCATCCAAAACATCAATTAAGATCAGCACATCCTAATATGAGCACTATTTTACTATCTTTATTTCAAAAAATTTAATGCATTAAGAAAAAAAAATTTCTATGCTACCATCAGTAATAATGGGAATTAATACTACAAAATACACATGCACACATCATTATCAAATAATTAGACTAATTAAACTGTAGTATGAAATAATCAACATTATTTCAATAGTAAATTCTAACTTTTCCATGGGTAGAGATACATCATACATACAATTTACTAATACTTTATTAATAAGACCAGCAACATAAGTATCAAAAAATAAAAAATTTTCATACTTATAGGTATAGAAAGAATCTTATCCTTAATACCTAAATTACTATCTTATTCCAATTTATCACAAAAATAAGAACTCCCTATAGGCAAAATCAATTATTTCTATGAGTTAATTATAATTTGATTCATATACCATGACTCATTAATTTTATAGTCTTTATGTAGTTTTTACTATATCCAGGATACTATGGCTACTCCTAAACATAATAAACTTACTAACTTTATATGGCATTAAATACATCGTGATCAATATGATAATAGCTTTGTAATTCTTTATGTGCATATAAATAAATTATAAAGCATATAAATCAATGATATAATATATAAATTTGCAATAAAACCTATTGGTGCAAAAATCTGCCGGTGTCAGAGAAGCTGGAGTCGAAGGAGTCGCGGTCACCACCGGGACCTGCAAAGAAAGTCTAAACCGGAGTTGGAGGTGCTCCAGCAAGACCCTCTGACGCTCAAGTCAGTTCTCTGCCTCAACAAGAATGGAGTGCTCGAATGAAAATTTTAGCAGAGTTTCGAGATAGAAATTAGAGCTTAAAGAATAACGTATCTGGGGTCCCCTTTTTATAGGCGAAGGGTGCAACAGACTGATAGCGACGTTTGTAACCATCTGGTAGTGGGCCGTTCGGGGTCAGGAGGAGTTTGTTATGAAGAGTAGTGGAGTGGAGTCGTGGCCATCACCGTGGCCTGCCACGTGGAGCCTGTTGCGGGGAGTGGAGCAGTGTCCGTTGTCGCAACTTGTCAGAGAGTGGTGGAGCCATACGAAATCTGTCGTAGGAAGTGGAGCAGAGTCGTGGCCATTACTATGGCCTGCCAGGGGTTCCAGGCCTGTCGGCCGAAGCTCGGTTGAGGTGTCTGGTGGAGAGGGATAGCTATCCATCTGAGAGGAGCTCGGATGTCGCTGGCGAGCCTTCTACCATTGGGTGCCTTAGGCATTAATACTGCAGGTGAGGGCCATTTGCTGTAGGAGCTCGGTCAGAGGCTTTCCGTAGATGAAGTTCGGTTTCACGCAGAATTCGACAGTGGATCGACCGACAGTGGATGTCGGACGGTGCTAGAGAGGTTCATCCGTTGGGGGGGTCCGGCTGCTGGAGTCCGTGTGTTGTAGGAGTTCGTCCGAAATCTGTCCACTACAGAAGTTCGGTCGGAGTCCGATCTCCGTAGAAGCCCGGATGGGGATCATTTGTCGAGGAAGCTCGATCGAAGCCTGCCTGCAATAGAAATCTGGAAGGAATTCATCCACAATGGAAGCTCGGGTGAAGGCTTATAGTGGAAGTCCGATGCGGACCACTCGTAGTAGAAATTTAAAGTAGATCGCTTGTAGCAGAAGCTCGGAGTCCGGCCCTTGTAGGAGTTCGGATGAGGTCTACCTGCAACAGGAGTTCAGGGCGGAAGTCCGACTCCCGTAGGAGCCCGGACGGAGTCTACCTGCAGCCAGAGTTTGGAGAAGAAGTCTGGCCCCCGTAGGAGCCCGGACGAAGGCTACCTGCAGTCAGAGTTCGGGGAAGAAGTCCGGCTTTCATAGGAGCTCGGATGAAGTCTACTTGCAATTGGAGCTCGGGGAAGAAGTCCGACTCCCATAGAAGCCCGGATGGAGTCTACCTGTAGTTGGAGCTCGGGGAAGAAGTCCGACTCCCGTAGGAGCCTGGATGGAGTCTACCTGCAGTTGGAGCTCGGGGAAGAAGTCCGACTCCCGTAGGAGCCCGGATGGAGTCTAGAAGGTGGTCGACCACCGTAGAAACTTGGATGGAGTTCGTCCATCGTGGAGAATCCGGTCGACACTGGTGGGGGTTTATCCATCGGTAGAACTCGAGAACGTTGTGGAGGCTCGACCGTCGGAGAAGTTCGAAAAGATGTCGCCAAAGGTCGGACATCGGTAGAATCCCTGGAGGACCACTCCTGACACGAACTTCGGTTGGGAGGTATTTTATACCCAACACCAGTCCCCCTACTTACGAGTTTGAGTTTTGAATGAAGAAAGTACAGAGAAATTTTTACAGCCGAAGTTACCCCCTTGAATCCTGTGCGTGACCACCTTCGGAGATCCAGGCATTTAATGCGCGCGTGCTGGAGTCTTTTCAAATCAGGACGATCCGAAGAGACCTTTTGGAATTCTCGTTGGAGCGTTGTCCCAGGTATGGCACAGTAATGGCTTTGTCAGCTGTTAGCCACTTTTAGCTACCTGCTGTGGCGAGTGGGACACGTGGCGAACATGGGTCGGTCTGGGGAGATCCATGATCATTATAGCGTCGGATCCCAGGGTCTATTTAAACCCGCCTTTCCGCCTCCAGGAGTTTTATTCTGCCTGAAAGCCCTGTTGGTGCCCGCCTTCTCTCCGAGAGCCCTGACCTTCCTTGGCGTCCGCTTTGGCCCTAGGTGTTCTTCAAGTCATCCCTGTCCCTGCACCTCTGCATCCTTCGAAGCGACTTAGGTTAGTTCCGGAACTTTCGTTCCTCCTCTTGCCATCTAGGTGCCCCTTCTCCTCCATTTTTCTTCTGCTGCATTTCTCTTGTTAGGTCCCCCACGAACCTTTCGGCTCTTATTTCGCCTGATCTCTTCGGAATTTTTAGGGTTCTTGCTTGAAATATCTTCTGGCACCTCCGCCTCTAGCAGTTCCAGGAGCTCGTCTGCCTCAGTCCCCCAGAACCCTCGCATTGTAGACGAACCCACATCTGGGGCTGGGCCTCATCTGATTTTTGCGTCGGACGCCATTCCTTGTTCTCTAACTCTGGATGAACTTTTACTGATAAAGGTTCAGTATGGAGTTCTTTCGGAGTACAATCTGGAGCTTTTCGGTCCCACCGACCGGGCCAGCACCCCCTACCTGGCCGTTTCTGTCGTACCAGGAGGCCTTCCGCGCTGGGCTCCGACTTCCGCTTCCGCCCTTCATCGTTGCTCTTTTCTATTTTTTAGATATTTCTTTAGCTTCAGTCGCGTTGAATTCTTTTAGGTTTTTGATAGGGTTCCTCTCCCTTTGCCACGTAGTCGAAGTTCGGCCATCTCTTTCGTTATTTAGGTATTTTTACACCTTCAAGCGCCACCCCTCGGCAAAAGACTAGTGGTACTTCTCCCCCCAGTTCGGCAAGAAGGGGTTGCTGAAAGGTGCTCCCTCTTCTATCCATAATTGGAAGGGGAAGTACCTCTACGTCCGATGTCCGACCTTAAAGCTGGGATTACCCCCTTGGGGCTCCCTGAGGGACTCTGTCCGTCGGGCTCCTAGCCTGGGGGAGGACGACCTTCAGGCCACCCAGAAGCTTCTTAGTTATCCAACTCCTTTCTTTCCCATCCTTCTGAAGGAGCAGTTTCTGTTCAACATCAGCTTAAGTCCCCTGGATCCTGCGAGTATTCCATCTTTCCCTTCTTCTTCTTTTCTTCTTCTCTTCTCCTCTCTTTTTTTTTCTTTTTTTTTTTTGACTGCACGTCACCTCTTCCTTTTTCACCCCATTGCTGATCTCTTTTTTTCTCTCTTTTTTTTCTTTTTTTTTTCAGAAATGGATGCCGAAGCAGCACGGATGCTTGCCAGGGGCCTTAAGGTTTACAAAAGAAAAGGCACTGCGACCTCCGGGTCGGCAAAGAAGGCCAGAACGGAGGAAACGAGCTCAACCATGCCTGCCCAGGCAGCTCTCGCGGTCGATGTTCCTTCAGACGCGAGCCTCCGGCTCCCCGGGCCTCCTCAAGGAGTTCTCCCGCTGAGGTTCCTGCTTCAGGGGCCCACTTCGAGGAGGTGCCAGGGGTTGAGAGGGGGAGGAGAAAGAAGACGGTGGCCCGCAGGGTGAGCGGCCGTCGAGCCACCATCGAAGAATCCCACGGTTCTGAAGAAGAACCGGTGGAGAATCCCTTTAATGACAGAGACCTGATAAAGCGACTGGTCGACGGTTGCATCCTGCCCGAAGTCATCCAGAGGATCGTTCGCGCCGATCCCGAATAGCGGGTTTGGGACTCTCTAGGGTCCTTTCTCGAGGTAAACAGATTCACCTTCCTCCTTCTCCTCGCTCCTTCATTTAATTAACTTCTCAACTTTTAGTCTGACCTCCTGGCCGCCCTTGCAGATCGGGCACCAGCTCCTTGCCAACATCGAGGCGATGAACCAGACGAGGAGGGATGCCATCCAGGTGGAGGAGGGTTGCCGGGCTGAAGCCGTCTGCCTCAAGAAAAAGGCTGCCGAGGTAGCCAACCTCCAAGAGGCCCTTGAGAAAGAAAAGCAGGCCTCGAAGGAGATGGTGAGGAAGGCGGAGGCCGAGGTCACAAATTTGATGGAGCAGATTTCGGTTCTGATCTCGGAGGCCAGGGTCCAAGCGGTGGAGGAGTTCAAAGCCTCTACGGAGATGAGGGACCTGAACATCAAGTTCGGCCAAGATGCATTCATCAAAGGGTTCGAGCTCTACCAAGAGAAGATGGTCAAAAAATTTCTCGAGCTCGACCTCAGCTTCTTGGACGAGATGTCTGAAGATGAAGCCGGGCCCTCTCCTACTACCACTGCCACCGCAGCCCCCCTTCCAAGAACACTGAGCTCCCCAACTCCTACTTTGGAGGTCTGAGACCTCTGACTTTGTATTTTTCTTTTACTGCAATTTTTTTTCCCTTTTGTCTTTAAGAAACATTCAATCAATAAAATTAGGTTTCTCCTTATGGGGGGGCTTCTCTACTCTTTTCTTTTTTCTTTCTGCAATGAGCCACGTCTTGATGCTTTTGTCCCCCGATGGCAGCGTCCTGCCGAAGCACTTTCATTGCCACAGGGAGTTCCACTGAAGTCCACGATCAAACATCTGAGGAAGAAAATTCATCATTTAACAAAAAAGTCGAAGGAGATGGAGGACGAACTTCGCAGATTGAGGGAGAGCCACTCTGAGGCCACTGCGGAGGCCACCTACTTTCGGAACCTCCACGTGAAGGGGATCATGGAGTACAGCTGGAGGAAAGCGAACTTCGAGAAGGAGCTCGAGAAACATAAGAAGCGCACCAGCGATCGATCTTGGGCTCAAGCTTCCAAGATCAGCTCTCTCAGAGCGGAGCTGTCGGCTGCGCAGGAGAAGATCAGCCAGTTGGAAGGAAGCTCGTCCTGGCTTTCGACTCGGACCGACTGCGACCAAGAATGGTCGAAGAAGTTCTCCGACCTTCAGCAACAGCTCCAAGATGTCGAGGCGAACTATAATGCGTACCGGGCTGGCTGGTGCAAGCAGGTGGATGACTACAGGGGGAAGCTCAGGATGGCGACCGACGAGGTTGCCCGCCTTCAAAGGCAGTTATCTGAAGGAGCTCAGTTTGCTCCTGTTCGGGATCCCGACGAACTCCAATCCCTGAGAGGAACCATAGAAGAGCTATCTGTCGCTCTTGGAGAGGGGAAGGCCGAGCTGCAGCAGTTGAAGATCCAGCTGGTATATGAGCAGCAGACAGTCAAGGACGCGGAGGCAGAATCTGAGGTCCTGAGAAAGAGGCTCTGAGAGGCGGGAAACGAAAGCCAACGGTCTCATCGGAGGTATATGGAGATGCTAATGCGGGAGAAAAAATTGGAAGAAGAAGTCGAGAGCTTAAGGCACTCCCTAATGAGGGTCGAAGCCGAAAGTTCGAAGTCGGAAGAAGCTGGGCCCCCTTAGGGCCCCTTTTGCCTTTCGTCCTTCTATGTATTTTCTTTTGCCGTTTGTTTGTCTTTTTTTTTTTTTTTGGCCTTCTGGGCTCTGTAACGCAAACTTTGCTAACAAAATGGAAAGAAGATCTTTGTTATCTTGCCCGTGCGTTGTGTTGAATTATCATCCGTCGGACTTCTTTCATTTTTTGTCTCGTTCGATATCGATGTTGTCCGAAGGTTCCTTGTTCATCTTTGTATTAGGTCGTCATTACCGAATTTCATGCATTTTTTGGTTTGTTCGACATCGACATCGTCTGAAGGTTCCTAGCCATTGCCGTGTTGGTTCGCCTTTTCATTTGTGACCGTAGATCTCTCTTTCACTTTCTCCTTCTTCACGGAGACGAGGTCCTTTGTGTCTTTGGTATAGTTTGGCCTCCATTTTTCATTGGTGTAGTCCGTCGCTTTTCCTTCACATCTCCCTCCTTCTTTTAAGCAGGGGTTCTCCCTAGCCTTTTACGGGGTCACGGTAGCGTAGAAGCCGTCGAGAAGGTTCTCTTCTTTCTTATCAAGTCTCGAATGGTCGGACCTTAGTTGGTGTCAAGATGAGGTTCTTCTCCTATTTTTGATGCAGTCGATTTCAGCTCAGGTTAGGACGAGGTTCTTTCCCTGTTCCTAACAGGACTGTGGGGGCACATATGGGTATTGCAGAGCCTCTCCCCCCATCCAGTCTAAAAGCAATCGGGCCTTCGACTTTGCTCATGTTAAGACGAGGTTCTCCTCCTGTCCCTAACAGGACTGTGGGGATGCATATGGGCACTGTAGGACCTCTCCCCCCATCCGGTCTAAAAATAATCGGGCCTTCGACCTTGCTCATGTTAGGGCGAGGTTCTCCTCCTGTCCCTAACAGGGCTGTGGGGGCGCATATGGGCGCTATAGGGCCTCTCCCCCCATCCGATCTAAAAATAACTGGGCCTTCGACCTTGCTCATGTTAGGACGAGGTTCTCCTCCTGTCCCTAATATGGCTGTGGGGGCACATAAGGGTATTGTAGGGCCTCTCCCCCCATCCGGTCTAAAAATAACCGGGCCTTCGGCCTTGCTCATGTTAGGGCAAGGTTCCCCTCCTGTCCCTAACATGGCTGTGGGGGCACATAAGGGCGTTGTAGGGCCTCTCCCCCCGTCCGACCTTAAAATAATCGGACTTTCGATTTTGCCCATATTAGGTGTTGTTTTTGTTGTCTGAAGGGGTTATCCCCTGTCATTACAAGTCCATGCCAAAAGAAAAAGATGTGCAAATCTGAAAGGAATCTTGATTTAAAGCGAAGTCGTTCGTAATACATTTACAGATTTCTCAAATCTCGGGGCTGTAGAAGGTCTGCTCCCCGTCAAGGTCCTCCAGAGATGGAGTTGATGATCCCAATTGGAGGCCGATCTCCGAGCTGCTCTTCCCTCCTCGACGGCTCAGGTTACGGCAAGGCCCTTGGCCAATCCTCTCTACCCTCAGGCTAGCGTCAAATGAACCTGTCGAGCCGACCTCATCTGATGAGCTCCTCGATCTCGTCTCGGAGTTGAATGCATTCTTCTGTGTCATGGCCGTGGTCACGATGGTAGAGGCAGAACTTGTTAGGATTGCGCTTTTTGGGATGTGTGCGCATCCTTTCTGGCCTTGGGAGCTGCTCTCTGACTTCCATCAGCACCTGGATTTTCGATGCGTTGAAGGGGCGTAGCTGCGGAATCTTCCTGGGGGAGAGCCCCACCGAACCCTACACTCCGGGCTTCTCTGCTTGCATGCTCGGGGAGGAGTCTGGGCATGCTTGTACCCGAGAGGAGTTCGAGAACGCGGCCGAGCTTCTCTCGGTCCTTTTTCGACTGCGGGCTTACTCGAGTCTCCCGTCTGTCGCTCTCTCGCAGTCTCCTCATCTTTCATCTTGAAGGCTTCTTCTGCTCGGGCGTACCCTTCGGCCCGAGCCAACAAATCAGCAAAATCCCTGGGATACTTCTTTTCCAGGGAGAATAGAAGGTCATTCTTTTGAAGGCCGCCTTTCAGAGCGACCATCGCGACCGATTGGTCCAAGTTCCGGACCTCCAATGCGGCGATATTGAAACGGTTGACGTAAGCCCGAATGGACTCCCCCTCCCTTTGCTTGATGTTGATGAGGGACTCCGAACCCCTCCGGAGATGCCGGCTACTAACAAAATGAGCCGCAAACTGGTGGCTCATCTGATCAAAGGAAAAGATGGTAGCCGGCTTCAGCGCCGAGTACCAGTTTCTCGCTGCTCCCTTCAAGGTGGATGGGAAAGCTCAGCACAAGATGGCGTCTGGCGCGCCATGGAGTAGCATCATTGTCCGGAAGGCCTCCAGGTGGTCAACTAGGTCCGAAGTCCCATCGTAGCTTTCAAATTGAGGGAGCTTGAAGTTTGGCGGGATCGGTTCCTGCATGATCATTTGAGAGAAGGGAGGGTCAGTACAAATATCCTCACCATAAGCGGAGGGAGCGTGGCGGAGTTCTTCGATCCGCTGGTTCATCTCCTAGAGCCTTCAATCCAGGAAGTCCTCTCGACTGCGAGTCTCAAGGATCTTCTGGCAGAATGGAGGTAGAGATCTTCTAGGAGTAGAATCGTGATCTGACTAAGGGCTCTCCACCCTCGGATTCGTCTTTCCAGGAAAGACGGAGCGACTGGCCCAAGTGGCCCGTCCTACCATCGGATTTTGGAGTTCCGATGATGTTCTCTCCAGTCGTACTGACGCCTGCGGCTGCTGCTACTGCTGCATGGCCTGCACCGCTTCAGTGAGGCCTCTGACCTGTTGAACCAGTAGGTCGAATTGCTCCACGCCAACCGCCGTTGCCGGAGGAGGAGGAGGAGCCTGGAAAATTGGAGGTGAGGCCGGAGCCTGAGATCTAACCGTGGAGGCCGTGGATCGTCGAGTGGATGCTTTGCGAGGAGTCATCGGGCGAAGATCTAGTAGAGGAAGGAGAAGAGGATGTCGGAGAAGATGACCGGAGGTGGTCCCGTTGAGCGCTCCTTTAAGAACAAGGGTACTGCGAAGACACAGTCCTTCTTCTAGCGCCAATCCTGTTGGTGCAAAAATCCGTCGGCGTCGGAGAAGCTGGAGTCGAGGGAGTCGCGGTCGCCACCGGGACCTGCAAAGAAAGTCTAAACCGGAGTTGGGGGTGCTCCGGCAAGACCCTCCGATGCTCAAGTCAGTTCTCTGCCTCAACAAAAATGGAGTGCTCGAACGAAAATTTTAGCAGAGTTTCGAGATAGAAATTAGAGCTTAGAGAATAATGTATCTGGGGTCTTCTTTTTATAGGCGGAGGGTGCAACAGACTGATAGCGACGTTTGTAACCGCCTGGTAGTGGGCCGTTCGAGGTCAGGAGGAGTTTGTTATGAAGAGTAGTGGAGTGGAGTCGTGGCCATCACCGTGGCCTGCCACGTGGAGCCTGTTGCAGGGAGTGGAGCAGTGTCTGTTGTCGCGACTTGCCAGAGAGTGGTGGAGCCACGCAAATTCCATCGCAGGAAGTGGAGCAGAGTCGTGGCCATTACTGTGGCCTGCCAGGGGGTCCAGGCCTGTCGGCCGAAGCTCGGTTGAGGTGTCTGGCGGAGAGGGATAGCTATCCATCTGAGAGGAGCTCGGATGTCGCTGGCGAGCCTTCTACCGTTGGGTGCCTTGGGCGTTAATACTGCAGACGAGGGCCATTTGCTGTAGGAGCTCGGTCAGAAGCTTTCCGTAGACGAAGTTCGGTTTCACGTAGAATTCGACAGCGGGTCGACCGGCAGTGGATGTCGGACAGTGCTGGAGAGGTTCATCCGCTGGGGAGGGGTCCGACTACTGGAGTCTGTATGTCGTAGGAGTTCGTCCGAAATTTATCCGCTACAGAAGTTCGATCGGAGTCCGATCTCCGTAGAAGCCCGGATGGGGATCATTTGTCGAGGAAGCTCAGTCGAAGACTGTCTGCAATAGAAATCCGGAAGGAATTCGTCCACAATGGAAGCTCGGGTGAAGGCTTACAGTGGAAGTTCGACGCGGACCACTCGTAGTAGAAATTTAAAGTAGATCGCTTGTAGCAGAAGCTCGGAGTCCGGCCCTTGTAGGAGTTCGGATGAGGTCTACCTGCAACAGGAGTTCAGGGCGGAAGTCCGACTCCCGTAGGAGCCCGGACGGAGTCTACCTGCAGCCGGAGTTCGGAGAAGAAGTCCGACCCCCGTAGGAGCCCGAACGAAGGCTACCTGCAGCCGGAGTTCGGGGAAGAAGTCCGGCTTCCGTAGGAGCTCGGATGAAGTCTACCTGCAGTTGGAGCTCGGGGAAGAAGTCCGACTCTCGTAGGAGCTCGGATGGAGTCTACCTACAGTTGGAGCTCGGAGAAGAAGTCCGACTCCCGTAGGAGCCCGGATGGAGTCTACCTGCAGTTGGAGCTCGGGGAAGAAGTCCGACTCCCGTAGGAGCCCGGATGGAGTCTAGAAGGTGGTCGACCACCGTAGAAACTTGGATGGAGTCCGTCCATCGTGGAGAATCCGGTCGACACTGGTGGGGGTTTATCCATCGGCAGAACTCGGGAACGTTGCAGAGGCTCGGCCACCGAAGAAGTTCGGAAAGATGTCGCCAAAGGTCGGACGTCGGTAGAATCCCTAGAGGGCCACTCCTGACACGAACTTCGGCTGGGGGGTATTTTATACCCAACAAAACCAATAGCAGAAACCTTAACATAATTATCAATTTTTTTTTTGTAACTAAGTTTATTATAGGAACTTAAATAATAATCGATGGGTCTTTATGTAATAAACTTTATGACAAAAATCAAAATGCAATTTTCAAGGACTTTTATGGAATTCATTACTTTATTAGGGACTAAATTACAAAAATCTCTAAATCTGGCCAATTATAGAAAAGGGTCTTTATATAATAAATGCCCTATTAAGGGTTAAATTGCAAAACCCCTAAACCAAATTAAACTGACCAAGTCAACTATTGAAAAGGACCTTTATTGAATAAATAACATGATGGGGTTTAAAATGCAAAATCTCCTAAATCAATTTGAACCGGCTCAACTTGATTTAGGCTAATCGGTTAGGCTTCAACTTTAAGTATTGGATCCGGGTTTATGGGTTGAAACCCGAAACCCAATACCCAAAACCCATGTATCCACCTTTCTTCCCCTCCCACCTCTCTTTCCCGATTACCTCCATCGATGGGTCATCGGCCCTTCCCAACCACCGACGACCTTCTCCCGGCCATCGGCATGCTGGCGATAGGCTGGTCTCGTGGGAGATCCATTGGGATGGAGGCCACCCAAAAACGTAGTTTCTTTTCTTTCTCCCTATTCCCGATCGCACATGATGGGGAGGCGAAAGCCAGATGGCCCTTCCCCGGCCATGTGCCGGCTGGCGTTCGTCGTAAATCCTAATTGGCAGACACTGCCGTCTCCCTGAGCTTTCACAATTGGATGGAGGTGGAGGGGCCACAGTCGGCACTCCTCCCACCAAATTCGGGCTGGCGGCCATCGGAAGACCACAATTGACGGACTGCCGCCCCTTCGCCAGGCCCCACGAACGATTTGCTGGCGATTGCTAGGGCAACCGCCGCTGAAGAAGATCCGACAGCTCCGTCATCCTTTCTTTTTCATTTTTTTTATTGCTTTAATGGAGGAGATTTCTCCGACGCCGTGACTTCGTGGGACTCACCGTTGACTTATCCCCACAGCAGCCGAAGGTCGACCAGAGTCCGGCCACCGTGATGGGAGGGCGGTCGACCCTCTTCTTCCCTCTCCATTTGTTTTATTAATTTATTTAATCATCAAAACCATAATTCCAGACCACAAATCTTTATAATAAATCAAAATGATAAATACTTTATGAAATCTAAGAACAGATCCAGATTGTGACAACTCCGGTTGCGGATAAGCAGTCATGGTGGCCAGTTGGATCTACAGTCTATCTCGATGGCTGTGGGAAGAAGAAATGGTAGCCTACACCTTTCGTACTTTATTCTATTCATTGATAATATATTAAAAATAAATATAAATATAATATATTAAAATTTTTTATATAGTAATAAAATTAAAAGATTGAACAAAATAGTATAGAGATGATTGTGATACCACTAAATATAAAAAAATTTAATTTTTAATACAAAAATAATCATATCTCTAACTATTATTGTTCAAACTTAAAAAAATTAATAATCAAAAATTTGCAACCATCTGCAACCTTGCAATCACAATAGAACCAATCCTAAATGCTCTCGTTGTCCACGAGCAGCGCCTTAGTTTTTCTAATTCTAATCTGAGTATATCCGATAAGAATGATTTCACAAGCTTTCGGATGAGTAGGGAATCAAGTCTCTATCAAAGGCAATATCTGAATCAATCATAAAAACTTGAAGGTGGACTTTATCAACGATGATTGTTTAAAATTTAATTTTATCAAACTATCTAATATATTCTTATTATTTTATCGAAAATTTATCTTTAGTCACAGTCTAAATCAATTAAAATATATAAAATAAATCTCGATATATGTTAGTGTGGGTTACATTTAGATGGGTAAAATTTGAGAAATCACAACACTTCTCTCTTTCTCTCTCCCTTTCATGTGTCTCCCCTTCTACGCTCCAACTCTTTTCCTCCTTTCTCCCTCTCATCCTCTCCTCCCTTATTTTCTTAGCATTAATGCTTTGCCCCTAGCCCCTCTCAACCCTCTCTCCTTTTTCTTACTTCTCTTTTTTATTCCTTATGCCCTTTCCTTTTGCTATTCTCATCAATCCTCATCTTGACATTTTAATCTCTACGTCACCAATATATTTTTCTAATTTTGATGCTTGAAAATAATTTTAATTATTTATTTTATTTTTAATTTTATCCATATTAAGTTTTAATTTTCATACCTTAGTTTAGTTGTGTTAATATTTTCTTCTTTCAAAATCATTTATAAATTTTACATTTATTTCTTTCATATTTGTTTTTATTTTTTGATCATTTTTACATCTTTATGATGTAGTTCTAATTTTATTTCTAGTCTTTTCTTACACCTTTTCTTTTAGTATATCTCATAGTATCCTCCGTGTTATATGATTTGCTAATTGGACAATCTTTATTCTAATTTATATTCTAGATTTTATAATGATATTTCATTTTGAATTTTATGATTTCAAAGTTCTTTTTTATGTACCATAAAATTTACAAAGTTCTTTTTTATGCACCAATTTTAATAATTCTAGTTTCATTTTAAATTTTATGGTTTCAAGTATTTTTTTAGTACCAATTTTTATAATTCCATTTATCATATAAATGATATATTTTGTTTATTTATCTTATTTTATTGTATTTAAATTTTTAACTTTAACTCCATATTCTTTTCAAACTTATTTCCATATTGTTAGTTGACATTAAAAATAAAAAGTCTCTAGTTCTGGAACTAAATTAATAAAAGATTTATTTTTCAAAAAAATAACTAGTTTGTTAGAGGGATGTCTTAATCCTTGATGCTAAGATCATTAATATTATTTACTTAATTTACAATAAAAATTTTGCTATCAAGATCTTCTATTTACTATAATTTATTATTTTCTATATTATTTCTAGAATGGTTAAAAAAAATGAAAAATTAATCTTGTGTACTACTTGGGTCACAACTAGTTATTTACTGTTATAATGGCTTATTAAGCCATAGATAATGGTACTTATTTTCACTTGTAATAGTCTCGAGCCACCCCATTACATTACAGCCATTGATTTTTTCAATGGGGATGTATCATAATGATGTAATGCATTATTTAAAATTCTTTGGGGTTAGAAGTATATATATCTAAAAATTTCAAAACTAGATTTTTTCTGCAAAGGAAAAAACAACAGTGTAATTTGCAAAGATGAAGATAAAGTTAGTTGTTGTTGCAAAGTCTCTCTTTATTTCTTTTTTCTTTCTTCTTGAACACAACATTGTATGTCAATAAGGTTGATAACCCACTAACTATATCTAAAGTTGAACTATAATTTATCCTCTACTTCATATGAAGGATGGATTGAAGAAAAGACGGATAAAGGAGAAAGGAAGGATGGATCTTCTATTCATCCTCCTAAATATTTGTTGAAATATGGAAGGATGGATGTAAGTAATTTTCTCTTTTATTTGATATAGAAGAAAATTTCAAAGAAGGATGGTTAATGTTTATGTGACATTTTTATTTAACTTTATTTGATAAAAAATATTATTATTATCAAATATAATACTTATTTATACTAAACAAGTAAAGCAATATATAAATTATAATATTTATAATTTATAATTATATAAAAATTATATTATTATCCAGCCAAACAACCCAAGAGAGGGGGTGAATTGGATTTTTAAAACTTAAAATAGGTATATGCTGAATTATCTACTTTGCCTTTAATATAATTGTACAGTGAATGCAATGTATGAATGAAAGAATGAAGAAAATAAGCACATATATAAAGATAAAAAAAATTTTATAATAGTTCGGTGCACACCCAGTATCAACGTCCACTCCTTAAGTAAGACTCTTGAGAATTTCACTATAATCCTTCAAGATTACAGCTTGATAGTTTTAACTGGACTCACTATCCACTAATCGAGTTGGTTTTCTCTTAGGTTTACCAACCATAACCTTTACATACTTTAACCAAGGCCACACAATCTAATTATAGGGATGGATTAAATTTTTTTTTTAATTTCAGCCTCTGCTGAAACTAATTACAGCAGACAGGAAAAAACAGAAAATTTATAACAAATATAGCTCTTTGGTTGAGCATATTTTGTTGTCGAAGTAGCTTAATTGCTGTCGATGTAGCTTAGTTGCTGTCCTCTTGAATACTTGGAGTTAACGCTCTTCAATAGCTCTTCAATACTCTCAAAGAATCAAAAAATATTTGTATGGGAATAGGTGACCTCTCTTGAATGTCTAAAATTTAGAAAATTCTCTTTTTTCAATGAAATAGTTACTTTTTAAATGCTCCTCTTGCTTCTTTTTATATCTTGAGCATTTTCATCAAGTTTGAAGTGATTGGAGCTCAAAACTAGTCATTTCTAACTATTGAAGGTAAAATATAGTCGTTGAGAGCTTGGACAGATTGAAAAAATTACATCTGAAAACTAATCGTTGAGGCTGTCAGACACCTTTGAGTTGGCCCAGATTGACTTCGAGTCAGTTCGACCAGCAATTTCAAGAATTAGACCTTCTATTTGACTGACAAAACTAGCTCGAATTGATCTTTGAGCTGGCTCGACAGCATCCACTAAAAATTGATTTTCTATTTTTCTGACAGAGCTGGCTCAAGTCTGTCCTCGGACTGGCTCAACTCTCAAAATCCAAAAAATAGCCTTTCTATTATTCTGAGAGAGCTGACTCGAATCCACCTCGAGCCAACTCGGTGGTGTGCCAAACCTAATTGTTGAACCCGTGCCATGCTAGAGTCGGCTCGATTGCTGACAGAGTTAGCTCGACTTGCCCAACTTGATTTTTCTTGAGCCAAAGCTTACCGTACCATGCCAGAGTCGACTCGATTGCTGATAGAGTCGGCTCGACTTATCCAAACTAATTTTTCTTGAGCCAAAGCTCTTCAAACTTGATTTTTTCCTCATTTTGTTCAAAGAGCTCTCTTTCTTCCAATCTTTACAATACTTAAAAAAAAATATTAGTAATTATGTGCTCCAATATTTGGTCATTATCAAAATCACTTAGGGAGTCAACAATCTCTCTCTTTTTGATGATGATAAAATATTGAGCACTCATTAAAGAATAATTACAATGAATAGGATATACAATAAGTATAAGTAATTACGAGGCAGTCAAATGCTTTAAGTTTTCAAATTTTCAACAATACTCCCCCTTACATTGTGCTTGAAAAATTATTTTCAAGTTCAACTTTAAATTCCAATTGTGCTCATTGTGCTCCCCTTTAGATTATGCTAAAATCAAAAAATATTTTATTTTTACATTGGCTTAAGTTTTTAGTTTTATATAGTCTTAAGTTCCAATGCATTGTCTATTTCTTTGCTAACTTTTTCTCTTTTTGTCATCATCAAAATCACATGAGAAGAAATAAAATGAGATCATTGGTAGATTTACCTCTTCAATTTAATTTTTAGGCTAGACTTGCCTATTTAATTTGATGTAATTCTAATTAAAAATTTCTTATAAGGTGTGTTGCTGGTTTATAGTATTCAACTTGAAAGTAGACAATCATAAGGAACATTTACATGAAATATCTAAAATAAGACACAAGTAGACAGAGTAGATAGAGAAAGCGAAATATGCATTAATTATTAGCTTCAGTACAGATTTGTATTGCTTACAAAATGAGGCTATTCAAGCAATACAACAACCATTACAAAAAAAAGAGAACCAAAAGATGAAGCTAGATATAGGGTAAAGGCTCTAGTCTTTATTTGACAATTCTTCTATAACTAGATCAGGGGGATAGGATGATGAAAAGGAAGGGATTGATGTTTTGCTCTAGATGCAAGCAAAAAATCCAAGATGAAGGAGAGGAAAGCCAGTACCAGGTCTGATAGTGGCACTGAAAGGAGGTCAAGGAATAGAAGGGTGGGACTGGCTAGTGGAGGATCTGGGCTAGGTGGAGGGTGGGGAAATCTAAGACCAAATATGATCCAAATGCTCTTGAACTCGATGAAATATAGTGACAAAAATCTCTGTGCTGGTTTGCTAAGAAATCATGATCTCCTCAGCTCATCAAAGAATTTTAGCAGCCTCTCCCTTCAACTGATCAATCACCTGAGCTGTCCCAAGCTGCCTCTTCTCAAAAATTTTCAAGCTTTGAAATAAATTGCTGATCTGCCTGCTCAATGAATCAAAAAATCCTTTAGTGGATGTCCTCTGCTCATCAAGACTCTGTGATATGTACTGCTGAAGAACTGAAGAGTCAGTCCTCTGTTCTGCGATAGGTCTGTGGTCTACAACTCGCTCCAAGCTCTCAAGCCTCAGTGTGATTCTGAACAAATCTCCATAGAGCTACTGTATCCGGGACTGAGTGAGCTCCTAAGATGCCTCGTGGCTCTATAAAATCTGAGTCTTGAAATCATCAAAAATCCTCCCCATCCTATCAAAACTCTAATCAAGAAATCCCTCTACAGAAAATGTGTGGGGCATGCGAGGTGTGCGAGGGGAAGCTACATGATGCTCATTGTAGGATGTATTCCCTAGAAGCCAATCTTGACTGATACATTTCATATTTTTAGAATATTATTTTATACTCATTGGGCAGTTATATTATCATTCATGTCTATATATCCATGAATCATCCAAGGGATTAACAAGATGATGACACATATTCTCAAAGAGTTAAAAATTTGAGGCACGTGTCATTGATGGTTGATTCTTAAATTACTTTTGGTCATAAGATCATCATGAAGATGATGATTGATCTGAATAGACTAGTATACAGATCACTTCCTTCAGACAGATGGGTCTCGAGTTTACAGTGTAGAGACACTGGAGCGAGAGTGCAGGTGGTTGTTAGAGAACAACTAGCACTGCGCGTGACCAACATAATGTTGGGAATAGTGTCCCAAAGCCAATCGTCAGCCTGTTGACGGTTGTGCTCTTTTTGTATTAGTACATGAATTATAAATAAATAAAAGTTATTTTGGTATTTTTTCATCACAAATATTTCATCTTCTAATGAACTCCTGTGTTGTGGTGAAGTCCTTAAGACATTTAGACTCGACAAAGGAAGATTTGTCCCTTAGTCCTTAAACATGTTCGTGACCAAATGATACGTTGTTACCAAAGACGACAACGTTTATCGAGCATAGGTCATTGTGTGCCATATGGGTTGGTTGTCCTCATAACCAAAGAGTGTGGAGACACTGATATGGCATACAGGTGAGATATAATGCTACATCTGCACTGAACGTGACCAACTTCGGAGCTATTTCTGCTGTCAAGATTTGCTCCGATGGGATATGGGTATAAATGTCCCTCCGACCTGAGACTGCCACGGTGACTTGCAAGCAACTCACTGCACTTAGGCACTGGACAACCTGAATTTCTAATTCAATGATGGAAGGCTGCTGGGTGTAGTCAAGTACTTGACTTGTCGGTGCGTGTGTCAAGATGGGATTGACCACTCCAGTTTAGGAGCTGTGTACAGTCGTGTTTCAATTTAGCAAAACTTTGGCCAGGGTAGTCCTAGTGAGGAGTCACAGGACTAATTGAGTTGAGCACGATTCAGATGATATCATCAGGGTTGACAGTTTAACCCTGAGTCGTCCTAAACACAGGGGTCAAAAGGGATGAATATACGGTAACCATATTCATGTAGGTTCTGAATGTTGCGATTGTGATTATTCGACCTATCCGGTCATTGGGTACCATTGCTAGATGGTCACTTCGATTAGTACAAGAATTGGTTCCTGTGCTACCGGCTTAGGTTCGAACCTGCGGGGTCACACACATTAGTGGTTCCTTTCTGATCAGATGGCTGATTATGAGTCTTATGTGTCTGGGACTCTATGATTGAGAATTTGAATTCTCTGATCATGAGTTCCACACATTTTGAGTACCGGGGTCAAAATTTTGAATTTTAAATTTTGAATTTGAAATTTGAACTCTTTGATCAAGGTTTCATATCGATGGTCTCTAATGTCTGATTGCCTATCGGATTTAGACTCAATATTTATGAGAGGTTTAATTAGTGATTTAATCACTAATTAACTCAATTTGATTGAGTAATTATTTTTGGATCAAGTCCAATTGAATTGGATTCAGTTTGGATTGATCCGATTAGGTTAAATGTTGACCTAATCGCTAAGGTGGTTTAGTCCCTGATTTGATCAGGGATTAGGTTTAGTTAATTTCTGATTTGATTAAGATTTTATTGAGCCTAATTAAACCTAATTAAGTTAGATTTAATTTATTCTAATTATGCTTAACCTATTTAGATTAGGTTGGCTCAATTAGGTTCAAACCACCTTGACTTTTCTCCCTGCGCCACCTCACTTCTTCTGTGCATATTTAAATTCACGAGAAGCAACTTCTCGTGAAATTTCTCCATGAAGAAGCCATCCCACACCCACCCTTGTGCGCCAAATATCTGGATAAAAATAAGTTGGTTGGCCATTCAAATTCAAAAGAAAGTTTGAATTTGAATGAGCAACCAACTAATCCATGCGCCATGGTCTTATCTTGTGCACCCCATATTTTACATGAGAAAATATTTCTCATGTAAACTCTCCATGCATAAATCAACTCACGCCCCTTCTCTTCTCACGCACAAGTGGATAGGGATGAGTTGGTTTTGCATTTGAATTCAAATTTGATTTGAATTCAAATATGCAACCACTTATCTTTATCCTCTCACGCGGATAAGACAAGTTCGACGTTGTTTTAAAAAGAAGAGAAAGGTGCGACGTGTGTAAAAATTTTAGAAGAGAAACTTTGGGGTGTGAGGAAAGTTTGTACATAAGGTGAAGGTCCAAAACCTTCCGAGAGAAAAAGAAAGAAAAGAAAGAAAATTGAGCGCAGGGTTTCTAGTGTGTACCCTAGGGTTTCTACCTAGGGTTTGGGAAGTGAGATTGGTGTGCCACGAGTGTCGTGAGTCCACCAAATTTCAGAGAGAGATCCATCAGCCTCTCAAGCAACCATGCAAATGATCTGGAGCATCTGAGGAGTCGACACACATTGATCGAAGTAGTTCAATCAACATCTGCCATCAAAAGGGTGAAATCACGAACTAGCATTCGTGAGGAGCTGATCAGACGGAAGCTTCGTGTGGACGATCCGCAGAGGCCAGATATTTGTGTGGATGCGACATGACGATCAGAGCCCTCCGACGGTGATCAGATTACGGTGATCGACTATCCGCAAAAGGTGATGTGTTCTGAACACAGTACTGTAAAAGGTTTACTGATTCAAATTTGAATTTCAAATTTAAATGCATGCTGTTGTATCATATTTAGATCCTAGTGTAGGGTTAATTAATATTAATTAATGAGATTAATTAATAATTCTACTGTAAAATAGTAATTTTGAAAAAATTTTAAAATTACCATTTTGCCCCTGCACTAAATTTTCGCTACAAATGGTATCAGAGCATGGTTCTAGAATATGATATACATATGCATGCGTAGATTAAGGTGTAATCTATAAGTTTAAATTTGAAATTCAAAATTCAAAGTTCAAAATTCAAAAAAAAAATTTGAAATTTGAAATTTGAAATTTGTTAGAAGTTTCAAATTTAAAATTTAAAATTTGAAATTTGGTTGAAATCTCAAATTTGAAATTTGAAATTTAAAATTTGAAATTTGAAATTCAAAATTCAAAATTTAAAATTCAAAGATTGGAAATTCGAAATTTGAAATTTGGTTGAAATCTCAAATTTAAAATTTAAAATTTGAAATTTAAAATTTGAAATTCAAAATTTAAATTTTGAAATTGGTATATTTAGATATACTTGATCCAAGTAGCAAGTAATCTAATTGGATTGGTTGCCATGGCCGTCCAGTCATAGGAGAAAAGTAGGGTTTAAAGGCCCTCTCTTTCCATTCGATGGGGTCTCCTATGGCGGTAGGGGTGTCGATGCAATTATATCCCATGCCGATGAAGCAGCAAAAGGACTTAATTAAGAAATTTATCATGAATGTGTTAGATTAGATCTAAAAAAAAATTATGATTTATTTTGAGTTATTTTCTGTTATGAAATGAGCAATGGGATTGCTGTTTATGAATTGTGCTGATCCGTTTGTGAAATGAGTCAACACATTTGGTGAACAAAAAATAAAATCTTTCAAAATTTAAAAATTATTTTTGAAATACCAAACCCTGACCCATCAGCCCAAGTACTTAATTAAAAGAATTAAGTGTTGTCTAGTAGGTCTAGAATTGTAAATTAAGACCTAAGACAATTGCATAAACTTGTGGGTCAATGGGTTAGATGAATTAGGTCCATAATTGGGTTAGACCTAAGGTTAGCTTAAAAAATGGACTAAATGGAGTAATTGATCAAATCTAATCAAAAGTTGAATTAGATTAGGTCAAGGATACTCTAGACTCAACTTCAATAGTTGTAGTTGAATGGGTCCATGTCTTTAACTAGACCAAGATGGACTTAATTCATGGCTACGCGGTGGAGCCCTATTTACTAAGTTGATCAAAATTAAAACTAATGAATCGGTTGGTGTCTAAGGTAAGTTCGGCAGTTTTGACCAGTGGTTCTTAAGCGGGAGCTACTCGCATTGATTTGATCATTGACGAGTTAATGGCAAATCCCCACCACTGATCTCACTTCCTGGCCAATCTGGTAAGTTAGATTTTGATTAGATCACTTGGTGATTAGAGCTCACCCATGTCATTAGGTAAATCAGTGTGACTGATTTAGGTGCTCCTAATGCCAGCTTTAATTAAATTCTTTTTTAATCTGACTTGGTGAAGTCAGTGGGAGGATTGAAATTGGCTGGATGATTTCTTCTCTACTATTCTTTAATAAAATCTTCAAAATTATTAGGTCCCTAAAATGATTAAGTTATAATGATAACTAAGTCATAGCCTCCCATTAAGTGAATGATAATGAGTCCATTAGTTCAATGATCATTGGAGGCCCAAAGGTCTGGTGCTCATTGGTTAATGGAATTATTATTCATAATATGATAATTTGATTGAGTCTTTCTGATGGTGGTTAGGTTGGCCGGCCAAAGTCGGGCCTGATCATTTATTGGTCCGATTCACTAAATTAAGTCATGTTAATGGTTGGACCTAACCAGATCTTTTCAGTGGAGGCCAAAGCCTACTGATTAGGTTCTGGGGAAAAATCAATTACTAGAAGTTGTTTAGAGAAACAACTGGTTAAGAACCTACCCATAGATGCACATGGGTTGACCAACCAAAGTTGGGCTCGTGTGTAGTCTGTGTGGATTCTAGTACCCATTAAGGAATTAAAGTAATTCCTTGAATTGGAGGATGAGGCTACCAGTTCGTAAAAATATTGGAAAAAACTTTAGACTAAAGTCCAAGTCTTTAGTATTAATTTATGTACTAATAGAGGTCTCATTTTTCTTTATGCAGCTATGGCCACTACCCTGTCGCTCCGGTCATTATTAGATAATGACAAGCTCATAGGACCCAATTTCGATAGCTGGTATCGAAAATTGAAAATCGTCCTTGAGCATGAGCGGATCCTTTATGTAGTAACGGATCCAGCACCTGAGGAGCCAGCTCCGAACGCTAGTAAGGCGATCTGAGATACTTACTTGAAGTGGCTCAATGACCGCACCACCGTTTGATGTATTATACTGGCAGCAATGAATGACGAGTTCAGTCGAAGGTTTGAGAACACCCAGCCACAGGAGATGCTTCAAATGTTGAACGACTTCTTTGGCACGCCTGACGACGTTGAAAGGCACAAAACTAGTTGTGCCATTTTCAATGCTCAGATGAGGGATGGGGCACTGTACATGATCGAGATGATTAAGCGCCTAAGCAAATTGGGCTTTCCTCTGCACGAGCAGCTCGGTAAGGATGCGATCCTTAATTCCTTGCCCAAATTCTTCCTCCCATTCCTTACTCATTTTCGAATGACAAAGCCTGCAGTAAACTACCACGGATTGTTGGACTTGCTGCAGAACTTTGAGAAGGATTACCAACTCCATAAGGAGTCGGTGAATGTAGTGGGAGGGTCTTCTTCTCATCGTCAACCATTTGAAAAGGGGAAGAAGAACAAGAAGAAGAAAAATAAGAAGGTGCAATCTCATGCTGGGACAGTAGCACAGGCTCAGACCAAGAAGCGCAAGCACGACCAGAGCCAGGCGGAGTGCTTCTTTTGCAAGAAGCAAGGGCATTGGAAGAGGAACTGTCCTCAATACATTGCCTCCCTTGACCCGAACAGGCCAAAGAAGAAGCAAGGTAATTATATGATAACTCCTTGCAACTTTTCGATTTGTGATACTACTGCCTGGGTATTGGATACCAGAAGCCCTTATCATATTTGTAATTCGATGCAGGGTTTGTAGGTCAGTAGGAGATTTGATGAAGGCGAGAGGTTCCTGAACGTTGGAGATGGAAGCAAAGTTCCAGTTCTAGCTTTAGGAATCATGAGTCTTGTAATCAATTCTCGTAATGTAATTCTGAGTGAATGTCACTATTGTCCAAATTTTTTATTAAATATTATTTTTGTAGGCCTTTTGGCCATGTACGGTTATAATTTTTTAATAAAAAGAAATATTTGCAATATCATTTTGAATGGTGTTACAATATTTGTTGGATAATTAAATAATGGAATTTACTTACTATCACAGCCTGTTAATGTGGTTCAAAACTTCGATAAATGCCTAGAATAGATAATGTGTCAGAAGTCTACCTTTGGCACTGTAGGCTAGGTCATATCAATAAGAACAGGATAAACAGGTTGGCTCAAGAAAGAATTCTTGAAGTTAGTAATTGTGAATCACTTCCAACCTGTGAGTCCTGTCTTCTTGGGAAGATGACCAAGTCACCTTTTACTGAAAAAGATGAGTGAGCTAGTGAACTCTTAGGTCTGGTACATTCTGATGTATGTGGACCCATGAGCTCAAGTGCAAGAGGTGGATTTTTCTACTTTATAACCTTCACAGACGACCTATCTAGGTATAGGTATGTCTATTTAATGAAGCATAAGTCGGAATCATTTAAAATGTTCAAACTATTCCGAAATGAGGTAGAAAAATAAACTGAAAAGTGTATTAAAACTCTTCGATCTGATCGAGGAGGTGAATACCTTTCCAATGAGTTTCTGACGTATCTAGGAGAGAATGGGATTCTCTCTCAGTGGACTCCTCCTGGAACACCACAGCATAATGGTGTGTCTGAAAGGAGGAATCGGATCCTGTTAGACATGGTTCGATCCATGATGGGGTTTGCTGGTCTGCCGATCTCTCTCTGGGGATATGCGCTCGAATCGACTTGTTACCTTCTAAATAGAGTTCCGAGTAAGTCTGTAGCCAAAACACCATATGAGATATGGATAGGACGTAAGCCAGTACTCTCGCACCTTAGGGTTTGGGGGTGTCCGGTTTATGTTAAACATTTAATTACAGACAAGCTTGGACCTAGGTCTGACACGTATAATTTTATAGGGTACCCAAAAGAGACCAAAGGGTATTATTTCTACCTTGCTGATGAGCAAAAGGTATTTGTCAGCCTTAAGATAATTTTTTTAGAAAAGGAGTTCCTTAGTGAAAAAATTGTTGCCTCTAAGGTCGAACTTGACGAAGTTCGACAGATGGAAAAATCGACACATGTTACTGAACCTGAACCGGATTTGATTAGATCAGATCCGAAGCCCATTGATTATGCACCCTTAAGGCAGTCTGGTAGAGTACCACATCAACCGGACAGATACTATGGTTTCTTGGTCCGAGATGGTGATCCTATCGAACTTGATGAAAACGATGAGGATTCGATCACCTACATGGATGCAATGCAGAGACCTGATTCTGAGAAATGGCTAGAGGCCATGAAATCCAAAATGGAGTCCATGAAGGTCAACGATGTGTGGACATTGGTTGACCCACCCGAAGGAGTAAAACTCATAGGGTGTAAGTGGGTCTTCAAAAGGAAGAGAGGCGCAAACGGAAAGGTGGAGACCTATAAAGTCTGTCTGGTTGCCAAGGGATATCGTCAACGTTATGGTATAGACTATGACGAGACATTTTCTCCTGTGGCAATGCTCAAATCCATTCAGATTATGTTTGCGATAGCTGCCCATCTGGACTATGAAATCTGGCAGATGGATGTGAAGACAGCTTTTCTAAATAGAGAGCTGGACGAAGAGGTGTATATGATACAACCTGAAGGGTTCATATCCATAGATGAGTCTAAGGTGTGCAAGCTACAAAGGTCCATTTATGGACTTAAGCAGGCATCTCGGAGTTGGAACATACGTTTTGATAGGACGATCAAAACGTATGGCTTCGTTAAGAACGGAGAAGAGCCCTGCATTTATAAGTGGGCTAATGGTCCAGTAGTAGTATTTCTTGTATTGTATGTGGATGATATTCTCTTAATCGGGAATGATGTCCCTGCATTACAGGGAATAAAGATTTGGCTATCGTCACAGTTCTCCATGAAGGATCTGGGAGAAGCTTCCTACATCCTAGGGATGAAGATCTATAGGGATAGATCCAAAAAGTTGCTTGGCTTATCTCAGTCCACGTACATTGATACTATGCTGAAAAGGTTCAGCATAGAAAATTTCAAGAAAGGCTATCTACCGATAGGCCATGGAATTTCTCTCTCGAAGAGGGATTGTCCGACAACACCTCAAGAGAGAGAGCGTATGGGTAGGATTCCATATGCTTCGACAGTGGGATCTATCATGTACGCCATGACATGTACACGACCAGATGTGGCATACTCACTAGGGGTAGTGAATAGATACCAATCTGATCCAGGAGAGAATCACTGGAAGGTTGTTAAAACCATCCTGAAGTATTTAAGAAATACTAAGGACCAGTGGCTTATATATGGTGAATCGGACTTGAGACTTATAGGGTTTACAGACTCTAGTTTCCAGTCTGATCGCGATGATAGCAAGAGTGTGTCAGGATTTATTTTGACCCTTAATGGTGGGGCTGTCTGCTGGAAGAGTTCCAAGCAGCACACTGTGGCTGATTCAGTATGCGAGGCGGAGTATATTGCTGCATCAGATGCTGTCAAAGAAGCGGTGTGGCTGAGAAAATTCATCACCGAGCTCGGAGTAGCACCCTCCCTTGTTGGTCCAGTTCTGCTCTACTGCGACAGCTCTGGAGCCATTGCTCAGGCGAAGGAACCAAAGGCACACCAGCGGACGAAGCATATTCTACGCCGCTACCATCTCATCCGGGAGATCGTGGATTGAGGTGACGTCGACCTTCAGAAGATCGATGGGAAGGAGAACCTGACCGACCCATTCACTAAAGCCATTGCGGTGAAGGAGTTCAACGACTACAAGTCGAAGATGGGTATTAGATACTGCACCGATAGGCTTTAGGCCAAGTGGGAGATTGTTGGGAATAGTGTTCCAAAGCCAATCGTCAGCCTGTTGACGGTTGTGCTCCTTTTGTATTAGTACATGAATTATAAATAAATAAAAATTATTTTGGTATTTTTTCATCACAAATATTTCATCTTCTAATGAACTCCTGTGTTGTGGTGAAGTCCTTAGGACTATTTAGACTCGACAAAGGAGGATTTGTCGCTTAGTCCTTAAACATATTCGCGACCAAATGATACGTTGTTACCAAGGACGACAACGTTTATCGAGCATAGGTCGTTGTGTGCCATATGGGTTGGTTGTCCTCATAACCAAAGAGTGTGGAGACACTGGTATGGCATACAGGTGAGATGTAATGGTACATCTGCACTGAACGTGACCAACTCCGGAGCTATTTCTGCTGTCAAAATTTGCTCCGATGGGATATGAGTATAAATGTCCCTCCGACCTGAGACCGCCACGGTGACTTACAAGCAACTCACTGCACTTAGGTACTGGACTACCTGAATTTCTAATTCAATGACGGAAGACTGTTGGGTGTAGTCAAGTACTTGACTTGTCGGTGCGTGTGTCAAGATGGGATTGACCACTCCAGTTTAGGAGCTGTGTACAGTCGTGTTTCAATTTAGCAAAATCTTGACCAGGGTAGTCCTAGTGAGGAGTCACAGGACTAATTGAGTTGAGCATGATTCGGATGATATCATCAGGGTTGACAGTTTAACCCTGAGTCGTCCTAAACACAGGGGTCAAAAGGGATGAATTATACGGTAACCATATTCACGTAGGTTCTGAATATTGCGATTGTGATTATTCGACCTATCCGGTCGTCGGGTACCATTGCTAGATGGTCACTTCGATTAGTACAGGAATTGGTTCCTATGCTACCGGCTTAGGTTCGAACCTGTGGGGTCACACACATTAGTGGTTCCTTTCTGATCAGATGGCTGATTATGAGTCTTATGTGTCTGAGACTCTATGATTGAGAATTAGGATTCTCTGATCATGAGTTCCATATATTTTGGGTACTGGGGTCAAAATTTTGAATTTTAAATTTTGAATTTGAAATTTGAACTCTTTGATCAGAATTTCATATCGATGGTCTCTGATGCCTGATTGCCTATCGGATTTGGACTCAATATTTATGAAAGATTTAATTAGTGATTTGATCACTAATTAACTCAATTTGATTGAGTAATTATTTTTGGATCAAGTCCAATTGAATTGGATTCAGTTTGGATTGATCCGATTAGGTTAAATGTTGACCTAATCGCTAAGGTGGTTTAGTCCCTGATTTGATCAGGGGTTAGATTTAGTTAATTTCTGATTTGATTAAGATTTTATTAAGCTTAATTAAGTCTAATTAAGTTGGATTTAATTTATTCTAATTGTGCTTAACCTATTTAGATTAGGTTGGCTCAATTAGGTTCAAACCACCTTGACTTTTCTCCCTGCGCCACCTCACTTCTTCTGTGCATATTTAAATTCACGAGAAGCAACTTCTCGTAAATTTTCTCTACACAGAAGCCATCCCACACCCACCCTTGTGTGCCAAATATCTAGATAAAAATAAGTTGGTTGGCCATTCAAATTCAAAAGAAAGTTTGAATTTGAATGAGCAACCAACTAATCCATGCGCCATGGTCTTATCTTGTGCGCCCCATATTTTACACGAGAAAATATTTCTCGCTTAAACTCTCCATGCACAAATCAACTCACGCCCCTTCTCTTCTCATGCACAAGTGGATAGGGATGAGTTGGTTTTGCATTTAAATTCAAATTTGATTTGAATTCAAATGTGCAACCACTTATCTTTATCCTCTCATGCGGATAAGACACGTTCGATATTGTTTTAAAAAGAGGAGAAAGGTGGGATGTGCGTAAAAATTTTAGGAGAGAAACTTTGGGGCATGAGGAAAGTTTGTGCATAAGGTGAAGGTTCAAAACCTTCCAAGAGAAAAAGAAAGAAAAGAAAGAAAATTGAGCGCAGGGTTTCTAGTGTGTACCCTAGGGTTTCTACCTAGGGTTTGGGAAGTGAGATTGGTGTGCCACGAGTGTCGTGAGTCTACCAAATTTTAGAAAGAGATCCATCAGCCTCTCAAGCAATCGTGCAAATGATCCAGAGCATCCGAGAAGTCGGCACACATTGATCGAAGGAGTTCGATCAACATCTACCATCAAAAGAGTGAAATCACGAACTAGCATTCGTGAGGAGCTGATCAGATGGGAGCTTCGTGTGGATGATCCACAGAGACCAGATATTTGTGTGACTACGATATGATGATCAGAGCCCTCCGATGATAATCAGATTGCGGTGATCGACTACCCGCAAAAGGTGATGTGTTCTGAACACAGTACTGTAAAAGGTTTACTGATTTAAATTTGAATTTTAAATTTAAATGCATGCTGTTGTATCATATTTAGATTCTAGTGTAGGGTTAATTAGTATTAATTAATGAGATTAATTAATAATTCTACTGTAAAATAATAATTTTAAAAAAGTTTTAAAATTATCATTTTGCCCCTGCACTAAATTTTTGCTACACATAAGAAGTCACATGGATGTCTGCTCACTCGTTAGTAACTTTCTCGATACTGCAGTTGTATGACTGGTCCTTTGATCTGAGATAACACTACTGTTCACAGTGAGACTGCTGGAGTTTGACTGACACATCAACATGTGTCTCAAAGAGTCCTTATAGTGAATATTGACAACAGTTGATCTACTATAGGAGTGGGGTGTGCATCAAGATAGGATCTATCGATTCTAACAGAAAGGAGTAGTCTTATGAGATTTAAGAGGCTGAATCCTTAAGTCTATGGCCATAGCAGTGTGATTGATGAAAAAGAGTTTTCATAGAATCACATATGGACTTAAGCAGATTGAATCTATCATATGATCGATGTTGAGGTTTGACGATTTATCCATGATCTGCCATCTAATCGGGACTCACGATTGAAGGACTAAATCACATGTTAACTACATCTAGAGGTTCATTCTAGTTCTACTGGATTGCCACTATATACTACTAGGTGTCGCTAGTAGATTGTGAGAACTCACTAGGATTGTTCTAGATCGACAATTCTTATTCAGTTAGAGTGAAATTATTCCGATCCATTGAAAAGAGTTTCAATGATACGATGATAGAGATCATTGTATATCTTACTACTATATAAAATTAAACCTATTAGATCACACAATAAAAAGATTAGGCCTGGAATAAGTAATTGAGCTTATGAAGTATCAATTGGGTTTAGAGAAATCCATTGGGTTCATCGTAACCTTGCTAGCACATGGTTGAACCCAATTTCTTTTTTTGTTGAGATTACTTATTTGATAAGTTAATTCTAACTTAATTACCAACTAATAACCTACATGAATAAAATTCATGAGACTTCAATTATTGGGTGTCTAAGGTTATGGATCACATAAATTAAAGGTGCAAGTCCTTTATGAATCTCCTTGATAGTTGTTATGGGGCACCACCTTGATTTGATCAATTTGGGTGTGTCCATTGATTAGAGGGCCTTTTATTTTCATATGAAGAATCTCTTGAGTGTGTTTTGGGGTGTCTAATTATGGGTGCAAGGGCTCCAATTGTTGGTGCCTAATGGGCTTCCTAATGTAAGTTGGATAACTTAAGTTAATAAGAATCTTAATGCAAGTGAGACTTGTATTATGAGATTGAATAGGATTCAATTCTTATGCCAATTTAAAAGGACCTCCCTTAAGATCCTTAGAGCATCCAAACCAACAGCCCTTCACACCCAAAGGCTCTCCCCATACCCTCTTTTTCTCTCTTTTTCTCTTCTCTTGGGCGTTCTACACGCCCTTCCCTTGGGACACGGGTCCTAAGGTGTTCCATGCCCAAAAGAGTTTGGATGCCTTTTTCTTACTAATTTTTAATATCTGATAGTAGCACATAGTAAGAAGAAACTCTAGAGAAGAGGAGAAGAAGAAGATCAAGGAGAAAGATCAAGTGTTGATCGCGATCCAGACTTTATTCAGATTCAGCAGGCTGAATTTTGGAGAACCAAAATTCAGATTAAAGAGGACTGTTCCAGGCTGATCCTGAATGGATACTCATAGAGATCGGCCACTTGTGTGGCTAAGAGAGAGTCTCTTCTCTTTTAGATCCAATTTTGAAGAAAGGGATTGCGAAACAGGTATGTGATTTAATCACAATCCAAATTTCAGCATATATCAATTTTAGTATATGAAATAGATCCATGTGGTTTTATATTTTTATATATATAAAATTTAGATTAAAATTATTTTAATCTTATTCTCCACTGTGGTGTTTAGAAAATTAAATTTTGAAACATATATGCATGCTTCAAACCCCAAATTCCAACAGTGGTATCAGAGCCATGGGTTTTCATATGCTGAATTTTAATATATATATTTTTGAAAAAATTTTAAAATCAATTTTTTCTTGATACATGAGATGTATGGATGGATCTTCAAATCTAAAATTTAATTTTAAATTTAATTCTAAAATATATAGTTGATATATTGATGCATGCATAGATTTGAAAATTGATCTAGAAAGAGTTCTAGTTTATGTGAAATAGATACATGCATGAAACCTGAATTTTTTTGTGATCTGAATTTTGATTCATATGTATGATATATGATTACATATTTAGATCATAAATTTGATTTTAATCTGATCTATGATTAGTATATGAGATATATGATATCATGTTTAGATCTAAAATTTTGTTTAAGATCCGATTTTGCATATATATGTGTGATATATGTTTATATGTTAGAACTTGAAAATTATTTTTATATTTTAATACTTACTTTCATGTAAAGTATTTAGATCTAAAATATAATTTTAGAATCTAAAATTTGTGTTTGTGTATGAGAGTTTTGATCATGAAAAAATCAAAAATTAGGTCATATAATAGGATTACATCTAAAGTTTTTGATTTGGGATATATGGATCTAATTTGATTAAGTAATTGGTTAAACCGAGTCAAGTATTGAATTGAGTTAGATCAATTAAGTTAATGATTATACAATTATTGTTGATCAAATCGATTGAGTCCCATATGTAGAATCGATTAATCTAAAGACCTAATTTGACTTGTTGATTTGAGCCCAATTCACTTGAGCTAACCAATTCTAATCAATTATCTAATTGGTGTCTAAGATAAGTAATTGAAAGGTGGCTATTTAATTAGTTCTATTCGCTTATCTGGCTAATTTATTGGTGTCTAAAAAAAGTAATGGGAGGACCCCCACCAATCTCTATTTACCTAACCAATTTGAAAGATTGAGTCACAAATATGATTGCTTGATGGTTTGATTTAGCCCATATCAATTACATCAGTCATATGATGACTGATTGATAAGACCTAAACTCAAATCTCTCTACAAAATATTAAGTCCAAGGTCTTCCACCATTGTAGATGTACGGGTATGCTACCGACGTTGATTGTTCTCGGTTGGTCACAGTGATTCAGTTACATCGGAAACACGCAACCACACTATTAGTAAAGAGTTGCTGTGGGGTAAAAATGAGGTTGGACCCAATAACTATTAGATTAGGGACCCAATGACGGTTTTACATCTGCTTGTGAATGGTGGGTCTGACTTAACTAAGAAGTACGGACAATAACTATTAAGTGAGCCCACATGACTTAGAGACCAAGTGGCTACAATATACTTAAAGAAACATCTGGATAAAGAGTTGTCCACGCATCGATGTTTATTCATGTTACCAATAACTGTTAGGTGAGGTGCACGGCATCGGTGGGACCGCAGCACCCACTAGAAACTCAATTATCGCATTAGGATTTTCATATCTCCACCCAGAGAGTGTGGGAGTTCTGATAAAATAGTGAGAGTCTCTTTTTGCATCTAAAAATTTTTAGAATAAAATTATAAAATAAATACAAACATCTAATTGAAATCTTTACTCTCTGCTGTTCATTGTGTCAGCTTCCAACCC
Source organism: Elaeis guineensis (assembly GCF_000442705.2). Lineage (NCBI taxonomy): Eukaryota > Viridiplantae > Streptophyta > Magnoliopsida > Arecales > Arecaceae > Elaeis > Elaeis guineensis. The sequence goes on from NC_025998.2 coordinate 108,080,431, forward strand.
TCTAGTTTGAATCCTAGATATCAACCGATTAACTAAAATCGAGTACATAGACTGACTTACAAACTTAAGAATTGTTCTTAATTTTAAAAAATTAAGCTATATTCTCTATCATGTTATTCTAATGTTAACAATCCATCCAACTCATAGTCAACGAGTTATACATGATGAGTGGATGGACAATGATAATAAAGATAGGTACTATGCATGAGTACATCTACACTGCCAACGACATGATGATTCATCCACAAGTATTGTGAGGTGATCAGAGTCACACAGCGCATGTGATGCATGATGGCCAGTCAGTTTATGATCATTATTTGATAATGATCGAGGACATTAAAGAGCTTAAAAAGCTCGACATGACCATGCATAAGGAATTGCTTATGAATTTGATCTTGCGATCTCTGATTAGTTTATATGGATAGTTTATGGTAAACTACCATATAAAAGACCATCATGGCACTTTATCTGAATTAGTCAAAGTGTTGATAACAAAAAAATCTTGAAAGAGTTTAGAGGTAAATATCTGAAGAGCCTAAAGAAATAAAGACACACTTAGAGTAGGTATGTCGAAATTGCTAAATACTGTCCTTACGATTTTTTCTTCTTCTAGTTAAGCTACAGACTCTAGTGTAGAGTCGATGGAAAGGTAGAGGGCTGAGGAAGTAACCCTTGAATTGGCTATAGAGCAATAGTTGCTGCTGCGGCTATGGGTATCTGTCTTTTGCAATCATCATTTAGATTTAGTTCTTAGAGACAGTCTCTATCATTTGTATGTTGATGTATATGTGAACTTAATTAAGCAATCAGTGAATGTCATTGGATCTGAGAGATCTAAAATTGAGATAAAATTTAAAGTATATGTGGAACCATAGCTAAGTCATATTGGAGAAAAAATGATTAATAAACTGAAAAATATGGGTTTGGACTCATTGACTGTTGAATCAAATCTAGTTTGTGTATCATTTCTTTGAGAAAATATGACCAAGCTACTCTTGTGGGACAAGAAAAAAAGAACCACTGCGATACTTATTCTTGTACACATTTGATGTGTGTAGCCCATGTGATATGCTAACCAAGAAATTATCTCTACTTTGTATATGAGATACAAATCTAAAATTTTTGAAATGTTCAAAAAATTTAGATGTAAGTAAAGAAACAAATCAAAAAAACTTTTGAAGATATTTTGATCGGATCGAAGATGCAATACTATTGAAAGAAATTTCTCAATTATCTCATAAAATGGTATTGTTTCATATTGGATTTCTCTTAGTAAATCTCAGCTCAATGAGATAAGAAGAGTCATGGGCCTATATGAGATATGATCTTGTCTATAATGAAATTCACTGATTTATTTATATTTCTTTAGAGACATGCTTTATTTCTATGAAATAGGGTTCTCTCTAAATCTGTTCCTACCACACCATATAAAATATGATATTGTGAGAACTGAATCTTGATTATTTTGAGATTCAAGGATGTCTAGCCTGTGTCTAGGATAACAGGTGGATATGTTAGAGGATAGGTCTATAAAGTATTTCTTAAAAGAGTTTGGAATATTACTTTTTGATGGGATTACAATGTGATTGTGACTCAATGCTATCTTCTTGGAAAACTGTTTAACCAAGATGAAGTAGTGGGAGGAAAGTTAAGCTCTAAGAGAGTGTCTCTGAAGAGCAGGGAGCCTTGAGACTTTAAGAACATATTAATCATAAGCTAGTAGACGTGTATTTCTCCTCCACCTCGTACACATAGTAGGATCTCCAATCTTCTCGAAAAGTACTTGAGTATGCTTAATAGAGGATGTAGAGAAAATCATTTCTTATGGGAGATAAGGAACATAGAGATGATCCCAGAACCTACAACGAGGTGATGTGAGATATCAACTCCAAGAAAGGATATGAAATAGCTTTTCTAAGTAGAAATTTTTTGAAGATTTCTATATGGAATAGCCTATGGATTTCACTTCTTATGATAGGTGATCACAAAGACCACAATATTCTAGAAATTGAAACATTCATTTTAATGATATGATCAAATTATTTGATTAGATATGAGAAATTATGGATTTTAAAAGGATCAGTGGGAGTATCCAATACTAACATCGATTAAAATATGGTTGAATATAGATTTCTCCATGAAAAATATAAAGTGATCATCCTAAAGATCTATAGAGATAGATGTAATTGGATGCTGTGTTTTCACAGATAAAGTACAGAGATCGGATGCTGAAAGCGTTCCGCATAAAAATCTTGGAGAGGGGTCTGCTATCCTCTCGGGCAAGTCGTATGTGATAAAGTACTTGAACTGATTATACCATGATTGTCACAAGTAGATATCAGTTGTATCTAGACTGTGAACGCTGGATTGTTATGAAAACATCCTTAAGCTCTTAAGAAGAACTGAGGACATATTCAGAGAAGGATCAAAGTTAGGAGTGAGAGGATACACCAATTCAAACTTTATGTCTGATATTGATGGTAGAATGTCTACATCATGGATATGTTCCTATGTCGATATCTTAGAAGAATTCCAAATAATCGATTAATGGAAGCTGAGTATATAGTAGATGTGTAGGATGCATTCTGATTGTAATGTTAGTTGCAGAATTAGTTATCATACCATCAAATGCCGTGACACTATACTGCAAAGACAATGACACCATAGCCCTTCCTAAGAAGCCTAGGTCTCACCAGATATCCAAGCACATAGAACGACAGAACACATGACAATCTCGAGTAGAAATATATAGAGGTATAGAGAGCAAACTCCACATGTGATGTAGATGATCCACTGGTAAGTCACTTGGCTAGCCTAAGACTATAGCCTGTCTTATGAAGATAGGGCTTGGTACATGACAGAACGACTTTAGTACAAGTGAGAGATTGTTGGATGTATGTCCTAGAAGCTAATCTTGACTGATACATTTCATATTTTTAGGATATGATTTTATACTTATTGGACAGTTATATTATCATTCATGTCTATGTGTCCATGAATTAACAAGATGATGACACATATTCTCAAAGAGTTGAGAATTTGAGGCATATGTCATTAATGGTTGATTTCTAAATTGCTCCTGGTCATAAGATCATCATGGAGATGGTGATTGATCTAGATAGATCAGTGCATAGATCACTTTCTTCAGATAGATGGGTCTCAAGTCTGCAGTGTAGAGATACTGGAGCGAGAGTGCAGGTGGTTGTTAGAGAACAACCAGCACTAAGCATGACCAACATGAGAAGTCGCATGGATGTCTGCTCACTCGTTAGTAATTTTCTCGATGCTGCAGTTGTATGACTGATCTTTTGACCTGAGATGACACTACTGCTCACAGTGAGACTACTAGAATTTGACTGACACATCAACATGGGTCTCAAAGAGCTCTTGTAGTAGATGTTGGTGATAGTTGATCCACTGTAGGAGTGGGGTGTGCATCAAGATGGGATCTATCGACTCTAGCAAAAAGGAATAGTCTTATGGGATTTAAGAGGCTGAGTCCTTAAGTTTATAGCCATAGTAGTGTGATTGATGGAAAAGAGTTTTCATAGAATTACATATGGACTTAAGCTGATTGAATCTATCATATGACCGGTGTTGAGGTTTGATGATTTATCCATGACCTGCCATCTAGTCGGAACTCATGATAGAGGGACTGAATCATACATTAACTACATCTAGAGGTTCATTTCAATTCTACTGGGTTACCACTACATACTGCTAGGTGTCACTAATGGATTGTAAGAACTCACTAGGATTATTCTGGATCAACAATTCTTGTTCAGTTAGAGTAGAATTATTCTGATCCATTGAAAAGAGTTTCAATGATACAATGATAGAGATCATTGTATATCTCACTATCAGATAGAATTGAACCTATGAAGTCATACAATAAAGAGATTAGGCCTAGAATAAGTAATTAAGCTTATGAAGTGTCAATTGGGTTTAGAAAAATCCATTGGGTTCATGGTAACCTTGCTAGCACATAGTTGGGCCTAATTTCTCTTTCCATTGGGATTACTTATTTGATAAGTTAATTCTAACTTAATTATCAGCTAATAATCTACATGAATAAGATTCATGAGGCTTTAATTATTGAGTATCTAAGGTTATGGATCACATAAATTAAGGGTGCAAGTCCTTTATGAATCTCCTTGATAGTTATTATGGGGCGCCATCTTGATTTGATCAATTTGGGCATATCCATTAATTAGAGGACCTTTTGTTTTCATATGGAGCATCTCTTGGATGTATTTTAGAGTGTCTAATTATGGATGCAAGAGCTCCAATTGTTGGCGCCTAATGGACTTTCTAATGTAAGTTGGATAACTTAAGTTAATAGGAATCCTAATGCAAGTTGGACTTGTATTATGAGATTAAATAGGATTCAATCTTTATGTCTATTTAAAGGGATCTCTCCTAAGATCCCTAGAGCATCCAAACCAGCAGCCCCTCACACCCAAAGGCTCTCCCCACGCCCTCTCTTCCTCCCTTTTTCTTTTCTCTTGGACGTTCTACACTCCCTTCCCTTGGAATGCGGGTCCCAAGGTGTTCTATGCCCAAAGAAGTTTGGGTGCCTCTTTCTTGCTAGTTTCTAACATCTGACAGCAACACATAGCAAGAAGAAATTCTAGAGAAGAGGAGAAGAAGAAGATCAAAGAGAAAGATCAAGTGTTGATCGTAATCCAAGTTTCATTCAGATTCAGCAGGCTAAATTTTAGAGAACTAAAATTCAGATTAAAAAGGACTGTTCTAGACTTATCTCGAGTGGATACTCATAGAGGTCGGACACTTATGCAGCTAAGGGAGAGCCTCTTCTCTTTCAGATCCAATTTTTAAGAAAAAGATTGCGAAATAGGTATGTGATTTGATCACAATCTAAATTTCAGCATATATCAAATTTAGCATATAAAATAGATCCATGTGGATTTATATTTTTATGCATGCAAAATTCAGATTAAAATTATTTTAATCTTATTCTCTACTGCAGTATTTAGAAAATTAAGTTTTGAAACACATATGCATGCTTCAAACCCTGAATTCCAATACTCATCAGCCACTAATGCAGGGGTCGGCGCAGGAGGGGACTATAGAGCAGCAATTGGAGCAGGTGAGGAAGGGCCAGCAGCGGGTGCAGGGGATGGTGCTCAAGCAAAATCAGAGGGGGAAGATCACTCAGAAGACTCTGAATCTTTGGGCTGTTCTCCTTCTGCTTCAGACTGAACTCCCTCAACTTGCCTGACCCACTCATTTTTCACTTTCTCAAATTTCATACAATGGAGAGTTTGGACAGTATAATAGTCAGCGTGCTTGAGTGATTGATAATCTTCTCCATCCAAATCTCTATCAGCCTCTCTGAAAATCAAGGTGAACACCATCCCATATGGCAGACAGGCCTTAGTTTTTGATTTTCCTACTGCTGTCTTAATATGTTCAATCATGAAGAATGGTAGGTTGATTGCAGTACCTTCAACCATATGAGACATAAAGCCCAAATTTCTAAAGAAAACTCAGTCGAACCTCCTAATTCTTGAAAAAAAGATTTTGCCGACTATGCTTTGGAGGAGCTTTAGTTCAGCGGGCATAAGGTTGACGTTGTTAATGATAAATTTCCTCGAAAGTTTTCTACCCATAAGCTTCTCCATTGCCTCAAAGTCATTCAACATTTCAATATTTTGGAGACCAGAATGGGACATTTCCAGGAGGTGCCCCAAACTACATTGATCCAAAATAATCTATGTGCCTTTTACTGCTGATTCAATCGACTCGGTGCCCCACTTCAAATTCTCGAAAAATTCATGAACAAGGTGGGGATAAGTTGGTACCTCGAGTGAACATATCATTTTCTATCCTTGCTGATGAATCCACAATCCAATCCTAAATCCTTGCTGATCCAAAAATTCAAAATCAATTTTTCTGCCAGTTGTAACGGCTTGAGATGCCATAGAAATTCGAGCTAGAGCAGAGGTTGATGAGGATGGGGTGGATTGAGTAGAACCTCTACGTGGCCTCTTCGACGAATGAATTTTACTTGGTCCAGCTGTCAGTCATTTCTTTGCCTCAGTCGTACAAGATTTCGGAGCCATGGCTCAGAAATCCTAGTGGATGAGGATTGAACGAAGAGGGAAGAAGGGATTTTTGAAGAAAATGGGCTAAGAGCCGAGAAATGGAGGAATAGGGCAAGCTCGAGTGAACAAGGAACAGGATTTTTTGAAAAAGTTGGAAGTTCTTAAAGCTGGATCCTGATACGTCGAGTTAGCTCGAGCATGCATTCGAGACAGCTTGACAGTCGAGTCGGCTCGGTTGCACAGTCGAGCCGGCTTGACCCACCATTTTAGAAAATTTGAAATATTTTTAATTAATTCAATAAAATTTTAAAAAATAAGAATCAAGCCAAGAATTACAAGAGCAACAAATATACTGAAGTAAATTTATTGAAAAAGATCACAAATTCTTAATTCACCTCGAATCTCATTAAATCTATCTTCATTTAAAAGTTTAGTGAAAATATCGGCTCATTATTTTTCAATTGAAATAAATTTAAGTATAATATTATTATTTTGAGCATGATCTCTGATAAAATGATGTCTAATTTTAATATTTCTAGTTTCAGAGTATTGAATAAAATTTTTAGTTAGATTGATGGTACTAGTGTTATCATATCTTATAGATATTTTATTTTACTTAATTTCAAAATCTTCGAGTTGCTGCTTAATCTATAGTATTTGAGTACAGCAACATGTTCGACCTCAGTCATTGATAAAGCTATGGAGTTTTGCTTTTTGCTATACCATGAAATTAAGTTCAATCCTAAAAATTAGCATGTGCCACTAGTACTCTTTCTATCTATTTTATATTCTCCATAATCTGCATCTGAGTATCCTATTAAATCAATTGAAGATAGTTTTGAATACCATAATCTCAAGTTTGATATGTTAACAAGATATCTAAAAATTTTTTTCACAACTAACATGTGTGATTCTTTAGGATTAGATTGAAATTTTGCATACATGCAAATACTAAAAAGTATGTTAGGTCTACTTGCAGTTAGATAGAGTAGAGAATCAATCATATCTCTATAGAATTTTTTATTTATACTTTTACCATTTTTATCTTTGTCAAGTTTGCATGTGAGACTCATTGGTGTGCCGATCTCCTTTACATTCTTCATACCAAACTTCTTAAGCATCTCTTTTATGTACTTGGTTAGTTGATGAAGATGTCTTCTTTTGATTATTTGATTTGAAGTCCAAAGAAGAAGGTCAACTCCCCCATCATGCTTATCTCAAATTCTCTCTACATTAACTCAGTAAATTTTTGACAAAGATCTTCATTAGTAGTTCCAAATATGATGTCATCTACATATACTTGAACTACAAAAAGATCATCAATTTTTTTTTTAAAAATAATGTTGTGTCTACACTACCTCTAGTGAATTTATTTTTTAATAAGAATCTGCTTAATCTCTTATACCATACTCTAGGTGCTTGTTTTAATCCATATAATACTTTATTTAGTTTAAAAATATGATCAAGAAAAGTATGATTTTCAAATCCAGGAGGTTGTTTTACAAATACTTCTTCAGAGATATAACCATTTAAGAAGATACTTTTTACATCCATTTGAAATAATTTAAAGTTCATGTAGCAAGCAAAATCAAGTAATAGTTTAATAGCTTCTAATTTTGCTACAGGAGCATATGTTTCATCAAAGTCAATCTCTTCTTCTTGATTATATCTCTTTACTACAGTCTGACTTTATTTCTAATTATATTACCATGTTCATCTAATTTATTTTTAAAAATTTATTTTATTCTAATTATGGCATAATCAATAAATCTACTAACTAGGATCTAAACATTATTTCTTTCAAATTGATTAAGTTCTTCTTACATAGCAATCATCCAATTTGAGTCATTTGCAGTCTCTTCTATATTTTTAGGTTCAATTTATGAGATAAAAGTAAGATAATCAAAAGTATCTCTAAATGAAGCTCTAATTTTTATCCCTTGTGAAGGATCACATATGATAAGATCTTTTGGATGATTATGTGCATACTTTCACTCTTTGGATAGATTATTATGGTCCCTAGTTATCTTTTGTTCAGCGTTCTTCTCTTGTTCAACATCCTTTATTGCTTCATCTTCTCTTTGGGTTGATTTTTCTTCCATATTGAGTTCCTTCAATTTAGTTTCTAGGATACCTGTGTCATCATCAAGCAAATCTTTCTTTCTTGAGAAAGAGTTGTTAGTTTCATAAAAAATAATATGAATGGATTCTTCAACAATCAAGGTACTTTTGTTGATGATCCTATATGCTTTGTTGGATGTGAAGTATCCAAAAAAGATATCCTCATCCGACTTAACATTAAATTTACCTAGATTGTCTTTTCCATGATTATGAATAAAGTATTTACAATCAAAAATATGAAAGTAGTTAATATTGAATCTTTTTTCTTTCCAAAGCTCATAGAGAGTTTTCTTTAAAATCTATCAGATTGAAACTGTATTTATGATGTAACATGCTACATTTATGGCTTCAGCCCAAAAGTATTTGGATAAATTTTCTTCATATAATATGGTATGAGCTACATCTACTAGGGTTTTATTTTTTTTTTTCAATTATGCCATTTAGTTATGGGGTCATTGGTGCAGAAAAATTATGTTCAATTCTATTTTATTGTAAAAATTTTTAAAATTTTGATTTTCAAATTTTATTCTATGATCACTATAAATATAAACTATTGTAGTGTTCTTTTTATTTAAAATTTTTCTATAAAATTTAAAAAAAAAAAATATATTTTTATGTGCTAAAAATAAAATCTATGTAAATCTTGAAAAGTCATCTATAATCATAAGTTCATATTTCTTACCACTTAGGCTTGTGGTCTTAGTTGGTCCAAATAAATCCATGCGAATTAATTCAAGTGGCCTAAAAGTTGAAACTATATTTTTAGATTTGAAACTCTTCGTAGTTTATTTTTCTAGTTGACAAGCATTATAAATATGATCATATTCAAAACTTAACTTAGATAGTTCTTTAACTAAGCTATTTGAAGCCAATTTAGATAAAGTATGCATGCTAGCACATCCTAATCTACGATGCCACAACCAACTAGTTTTTTTTATCTTAGCATCCTTAACAACAAAGTATTGGCCACTTTTTATGGTTTTTTTATCGAGATCAACCAAATAAATGTTGCCTCGCCTATGTCCCATAAATTTGATGCTATCATTAAAGGGACTAGTGACTATGCAAGAAGATAGCTTAAATATTACTTCAAATCCTTTATCGCATAATTAACTTATGCTAAGTAAGTTATGTTTTAAATTATCAACTAACAAAACAATATCAATGAAGGTAGTGGGGGTAATCTAAATTTTATCAATACCGATTATTTTACCTTTGCCATTATCATCAAAGGTGACTACTCTCCCTTCTTTCATTTTAAGGGTGAAGAACTGCTCCTTATCACTCATCATATACCTTGAACAGCCGCTATCCAAATATCTTTTTTTTTTTGATCTATTGGCTGCAAGGCATTTTTACAAGAAAATCAAGTAATTTTCTTAGGTATCCAAGTTTTCTTAGATCCTTTAGGATTAACAGTTATGGTTCTTTTTGAAATCCAAATTTTCTTAATTATTTTTTTACTAAACTTTATTATATTACAAATATAAGTCTTATATCCTACACTACCACAGCTAATAGATGGTGATGCAGTGAAGAAATTTTTGCTTATTGTTTGGTTTATAACCTAGATCAACTCTATCGTATACTCTTCTTTGATTATTTAATAGCATTTATAATTTTTCAGGGCTGCATATGAATTTTTCAACCAATGATTTTAGTCTATCTACTTCTTTCTTTAAGGTCTCATTTTCTCCCTTCAATTTATTATAGTTTTCAAGAATTTTTTTCTTCTCTTTAATTAGCATCTCATTCTTAGTTTTCAGATTTTTGTTTTTCATGCTAATCTTCTTAAAGTCTTTTATCAAATCATAGAAGATATTCTGTAGCTCATCGAATGTAAACTCTAGAGAAGATTCTGAATTTACCTCATCCTCTTGTGCCATGAAGCATAAGTTGGTTTTATTTTGGGTCTCTTCATCTAAACTCGACTCTTCGCTGTCGCTTCATGTCACGATCATTGCCTTCTTCTTGCTCCTTTTGAAGATCTTCTTCAATGTTAGACAATCGATTTTGAAGTGGCTGGATCTTTTGCACTCGTAGTACATGAGTGGCTTCTTTTTCTTTTTCTTTTTCTTTTTTTTTTTCTGTTTGACTCACCCTTAGATAGATTTTTCTTTCTAAAACTTTGTCTTCTCCTTCCCATAAATTTCTTAAATTTTCTGATCACTAGGGCTATATCTTCATCATCTTCATCTTTGGTGGACTACCCTTCAACTTCTTCAGTTGCAGTGGACTTCAAAACTATTGTTTTCTTCTTTCGGCTCTCCTCTTCCATGTGCTGTCCCATCATCAACTCGTATGTCATCAGTGATCTAATAAGCTCCTCAAGTGGCAGCTTGTTCAAGTCTTTCGCCTCTTGGATAGCTGTGACTTTTGCCTCCCACATCCTAGATAAAGATCTGATAATTTTTCTTACTAATTCACTATTAGTATAAACTTTTTCTAAGCTCTTAAGTCCATTAATAATGTCAGTAAATCTAGTAAACATGCTAGTAATAAACTCACTAGGATTCAACTTAAATAAACTCATATTAGTGAACAAGCATATTAATCTTAAGTTCTTTCACTTGATTTGTCCCTTCATGCGTAACCTCGAGCCTATTTCAATTTTTCTTTACTGAATTGCATGTAAAAATTTGGTTGAACTCATTTACATCAAGGGCACAGTAGAGGATATTCATTACCTTGGCATTCAATTGAGCATTTTTCTTATCCTTTCATCTCAATCCTTTTCAAGCTTGGATGAAGGAATGCCGTCTATAGTGATTGTCGGTGTGTATGAGCCATTAATGATTATATTCCATATGTTATAATCTCATGCTTATATGAAAATATGCATGCGAGCTTTTCAATAGATATAATTCGATCCATTGAAAAGTGATGACCTATTTGTGGATTACCCCTTGGTAAGTGATCCTCCTAGTTAGGTTACCATAAACTTTAGCTCTTGACGGTTAGATCAACAATTAATATTAGAATACCTGCTCTGATACCAATTGTTGCCCAGCCAAACAACTCAAAAGGAGGGAATGAATTGGATTTTTAAAACTTAAAATAGGTATGTACTGAATTATCTACTTTGCCTTTAATGTAATTATGCGGTGAATGCAATGTATGAATGAAAGTATGAAGAAAGCAAGTACACACACAAAGATAAGAAGATTTTTATAGTGGTTCGGTGCACATCCAGCACTTACATCTACTCTCAAAGTAAGACTCTTGAAAATCTCACTATAATCCCTCAAGATTACAGCTGGATAATTTTAACTGGACTCACTATCCACTAACCCAGTTAGTTTTTTCTTAGGTTTACCAACCACAATCTTTACACACCTTAACTAAGGTCACACAATCCAATTACAGGGGTAGATTAAACATTTTTCCTAGTTTCAACCTCTAGTAAAACTAATTACAGCAGACAAAAAAAAAAAAGTTTACAACAAATATAGCTCCTTGGTTGAGCAAATTTTGTTGTCGATGTAACTCAGTTATTGTCCTCTTGAATACTTGGAGTTAATTCTCTTCAATGCTCTCAAAGAATTAAGAAATATTTGGATGGGAGTAGGTGACTTTTCTTGAATACTTGAAAGTTTAGAAAATCTTCTTTTTTGAATGGAACAATTACTTTTTAAATGCTCCTCTTGCTTTTTTTTTATATATCTTGAGCATTTTCACTAAGTTTAAAGTGATTGGAGCTCAAAACTAGCCATTTCTGATCGTTGGAGGCGAAATATAGCCATTGAGAGCTTTGACAGGCTGAAAAAAATACATCTAGAAACTAGCTGTTAAGGCTGTCAGACATCTTTGAATTGGTTTAGATTGACTTCGAGTCGGCTCAATCAGTAATTTTCAAGAATCAGGCCTTCTGTTCCACTGACAAAGCTAGCTCGAATTGATCTTCGAGCTGACTGGATAGTATCCATCAGAAATTAACTATCTATTTTTCTGACAGAGCTGGCTCGGGTCTATCCTCGGACTGGCTCGGCTTTCAGAATCCAAAAAATAGTCTTTCTGTCACCCTGAGAGAGCTGACTCGAATCCACCTCGAGCTGGCTCGATGATGTGCCAATTCTAATTATTGAACCCATGCCGTGCCAGAGTTAGCTTGATTGCTGACAGAGCTAGCTCGACTTGCCCAACCTAATTTTTTTTGAGCCAAATCTCATCGTACCATATCAGAGTCGGCTCAACTTGTTCAAACTGATTTTTCTTGAGCCAAATCTCTTCAAACTTGATTTCTTTTTCATTTTGTTCAAATAGCTCTCTTTCTTCCAATCTTTACAACACTTAAAAAAATATTAATAATTATGTGTTCCAATATTTTGTCATTATCAAAATTACTTGGGGGTCAACATATATTAATATTTATTTTATTTATTTTAATTTAATAAATAATTATATAAATTAATTATATATGAATAAATTTATTTATATATTAATTATATAAATTAATTAATTCTATATAAATAGTTAGCTAAAAAATAGTGAATATAAATAAAACAGAGAACATAATTCTAGTTATTTACTTACAATTATGGAAATCATGCATTAAAGTTAAATAATTAATAATAAAATTTAATAGTATATTGTAAATAGTATAGGTAAAATAAAAAATATATAAATAAAATGAATGAAAAAGTAAAGAAGTTTTAAGATTTTGTCCAAAAATTACTAAGGGATAATTTTGACAACTTAGAAATTACATATTGTATGCCCCATTCATCCTTTCTTATATCTTTTCAATTTGTGAATAAATTAGTGAGATTGGATGAATGGGTAATCTCTTTTTTTCATCTATTATTTATAATATTTTTTAAATTAAATGATGGATGAAGATCATCAATTCTTTCAATCTCATCCATCTTTTTTCTTACGATCCTAACCAAAAATATGTTAGGGATGGTGTATAAAAATAGACCCAATAAACTATTGGGTTGTGTTTGGGCCTCCAAACTAGGCCCGAAGTCTTATTGAGTTGAGTTTTGATCGTCATGATGCTGTATTTAAAATGCTAAAATCCAATGCAATGCATACAAATATGTGAACATATATACAAACATGTATCCGTAAAATAATTTTTCTTTTTTATCAATTAAAATTTAAATATACAGCCGTTGACTGTAACCACTTTCTTTCACTCAATGTCTATATTCATGGCTAGTTTGACTACTTCAAACTAGAGTTGATTAATGAAAAAATAAAAGACTCATGCCTCATATAAATTTTTTTGTCATTTCTCTATTTCATTGTTTTCCAAGTTTCAAGGCTGCGGAGTGGTATCTTGGATGCATCAAATAAATTATAAAATTTTACTATTGTAAACTAATGTATTAAACACCTGCTTGACACATGAAATCTGATGCAATGCGTTAATTCTTTTGGATCTAAAATTGGATATAGATAATTTTAGCCAAGCTTGTCCGTGTTTGGCATCTTAAACATGTTTTCGATCGAAAAATGGTTTAAAGAGGTGATTGGAGCAGTAAATGGATGGGCCATCTGGCCCATCCGTAGCGTTACTCTTTTAGGTTTGGTACTGGATATATCCAAACCACCGAACCTGACCACCTGACACCCTCCATGTAACACCGATTCCGGAGGATGCTTGGTTGAGGAGAGCGGGGTTTAGAATCAAAATTATAATAGATGAGTTCCATTCTAATTATTAGATTGAGAGGAGTTTCATTCCGATTCTAGTTTTGAAGTGGAATAAGAAAGACTCAATCTATATAGAACTCTATCCCTACTCTCTTCTATAGATTCCAATTTCTATTTCAATTCTGATTTTGATTTCGATTCGAATCATGAACCAAACACTTTGAGAAATTTAGTTATTCCGATTTTGATTCCGATTGTGAACCAAGCACCTTCCTAAAGTATTCGATAACAGATCCTTCTAGAAGGTATTTGGTTCGCAATTGAAATCGGAATCAAAATTGGAATGAAAATAGATTGGGATAGAAATCGATATGGCCAAATTATCCGAAATGTTTGGTTTGTGATCGAAATCGAAATTGGAATGGATAATTCCCATTGTTGTTGTTTGGTTCGTACAAAGATAGGAATTGGAGTCAACTTAAATTTTTTTTTTTATTCTTAACTAAAATTTTTAAAAATTAATTATTTTAAAAAATAATATTAAAAAAATTAAACATAATAATAATATCTTTAATTTTTTTTAAAAAAATTATCATTAAAAAAATATAGATAGTAAATATTATTTTATCAAGAAAATATTATTTTATAAAAATTTAAAAAAAAATCCAGTCCCGAACTAACACCCCACACACCCCCCCGCCCCCACGGTCCCTCCCCTCTCCCGGCACCGTGTCTGCCACCCTTCCACTCTTCTTTTCTCTGGTGTCTCTTTCCTCTCCTCTTCCTCCTCCTCCTTTGGTTGTTGAAACCCTTGCTCAATCTATCAATCGATGGAGGCAACGATGCTGTTGTGCAATGGGCTTGTCGGACTGGCGGTGAAGGGCCCAAATCTAGCCCTCAACATCATCGAGAAGGACTTTTTGATCTCCGTCTACAACCGCACTGCCTCCAAGGTCGACGAGACCATCGGCCGCACAACGACGGAGGGCAGCTCCCCCTCTCCGACCACCGCTCCCCCCGCGATTTTGTCCTCTCGATTGCTTGCCCTCACTCCATCATCATCTTCGTCAAGGTTAGCACCCCCGTTGACCAGACCATCGCCACCCTCTCCCAGTTCATGGACCCCGATGACTCCATCATTGACAGCGGCAATGAGTGGCATGAGACCACCGAGCGTCGTCTTCGCAATGTCGCCGTCCGTGCCTCCTCTACCGGCTTGGACATCTCTGGTGGGGAGATCACCGTCCCTACAATACCTTTTGAGAGCAAGAATCTTGAGGAGAAAAAAAATAAATTATTTTTATTTTTTTTTAAAATAAAAATAAAAATAAAATTCCTCTGAACTAAATAATTAAAATAGGGTCATCTATTCCAATTTTTATTCTAAATTTTAATTATTCTAACCAAATCCCCTCTACAATATTCGGGTTTGGTTTCGGCCTGCTAGCAGCCAAGCCGAATTCGATACGGCGCCAATCCAGTCATACCATCTCGGACAGGGGCTGTATCTTTCACGCAAAAGAAGTTCTTCCTTCGCGCGAATCCACCATTGGTCGCGCAATGGCCGCATCCAGATCTGTGCAACAAAGGTATTCGAGATGCTTTGAGAGATGTGCAGATCGAGATCCAACGGTTGAAGTCGCGAAAGAAGGCGCAAACCGAACCCAATCGTTTCAAACCGTGTACTACCTACCACAAAGGAGGGCCTCTTTCGGGGTCCCCATGGTGTGTCCAGAACGCAACGCGAAGAGCCAGGTCTCCTTCTCTCTTCCCGTTTTCTCCGATCTCTCAAGCCAATTAATCCAAGCCGAGGCGGTCGCTCGGGAGAGAGAGACAGCGAGAGCGCGATGAGGGTGGCGATGGAGATGGCCATGGCCGTGGCCATGGCGGTGGTGGTGGCGCTAGGGATGGTGGCGACGCCGGCGGAGGCCGGGGACAATAACCGGGTGTTCCAGCCTTGCGCGGACACCAAGATCCAGAGGGGTGATGGCTTCACCTTCGGCATCGCCTTCTCGACCCGGGATTCCTTCTTCTTTAACCAGACCCAGCTCTCCCCGTGCGACAGCCGCCTCGCCCTCGCCTCCAACGCCAACGCCCAGCTCGCCCTCTTCCGCCCCAAGGTCGATGAGATCTCCCTGCTCACCGTGAACACCACCGTCTACCCGGCTGTAAGATATCTCTCTCTCTCTCTCTCTCTCTCTCTCTATTATCTCCCTCTATCCTTATGTCCATCAGGTTCAAATCTGGCTAGGGTTTCGTCTGTCTAAGCCATTCTAGGTTTCCAATTTGCCTGGTGATTGCTGTTTTATTGTTTGATTGTTAAGTTTTTTCGAATCTCCCTCCTCTTTTTTCTCACAGTAATGGATGGGATTCTTGAACATTTGTTGTTATATTTGGTGATTTAGATGCTTCTTTGTGATGTAATGTTCATTTTAAAAGATAACTAGTTCCAAAACCGACAACAAATTGTTTTCCAAAACTTCGGTTGGAAATGACAATAAAAATTGCAAACGATAAGCTTTTTGTTTGGTACCATCGCTGCCATCTTTTAATGCAGTGTCACATCAGTAACATGCCAGCATATCAATAATAGAGGAGGAATTTTAACGACGAAAAGTGTTAGCAAAAAAAAAAAAAAAAAGATGAAAAATGACAAAACATCAAAGCGGATGTATAAGGAAGCATAAGATACGTGGTATATGATGGTATTGGTGGCATAAGAAAAATGAAAGTAAGAAAAGCTATGTCATGCGGCACAGTTATATCAGATATTTATACTAAATTCTGTTTGATTTTCAAAAATTTCAAAATAAGCTAAAAATTTTCGCTTTGCAGTATGATAATACTATATAATATTAATACTAAAGAATAACATTATATATTGTATGCTACAATAATATAGTGTTACAATATAGTTTATATGATTGTTTTAACATTTTATTTAATTAACATAATATAAGTTATGATTGTTTATATGATTGTTTATAGTTTATATGATTGTTTTATATATACCCAAAAACATGACAAAAATATTAATAACTATTTAATTTTATGTATAAACAAAGATAAGTAAAAAATATTATCTTATGTCATCTGTAAAATGATTTTGATTGTGTAAAAATCTTAATAATCTCTTCCACATTGATGCTTATGCTACCGACAATAAATAAAAATTTTATTTTAGTATCTACATAGACAAAGGAAAAGTAAAAAAAACATCTTTATCTGAATTGTACGGTATGTTTTTTTTAGATCCACAAAGTAATCAAGTATTGAATCTGAGCTCAAAGTTTCAGTAATTTTTTTTTTCTATATAAATAACTAAGTTATCTACAAGAAATTCATCTTTCATTTTATTATGAAGTCTTGTTT
Source organism: Elaeis guineensis (assembly GCF_000442705.2). NCBI lineage: Eukaryota > Viridiplantae > Streptophyta > Magnoliopsida > Arecales > Arecaceae > Elaeis > Elaeis guineensis. Next base: position 108,097,593 of record NC_025998.2, read on the forward strand.
TAATGATCTTTATAGCCAAAAATGCTCTTTCACTTCTTGCTGTAGACACTGGAAGAGTTAAAATAAGACGAACTAATCTATTAATAAGATAAAAAGTCTTCAACTTTTTTATTTTTGCTAATCTTTGACATAACTCTGAGAGAGATGATAAATTTTGAAGCTGTGGATGATTTGCTTTATCAAAATTAAAATATTTCAATTGGAATCTCAAACTTATTTTTTCTTGATCTGTAAAATCAAGAGGATAATATTTTTTTGCAAGATTGCAAATATCATTAATATTAAAGAATTTATAACCATCCTTTTGATTCAAAGCAGAACTGAGAGTCAAAAGTTTAATAGTCTGCTCACTAAATCTATCATTCAATTCCTGCAATTGAAAATCACAAGTAGCATTGAATATATTAAAATAATGGTGCTCTACGATGATATGATTTCATTGGCGATGATCTCTACCTTCAATATATTGAGTATCTAAATTAGGAATATCAACATCATACATTTTAGAAAATAATATGACACTATCAAAAAAATTATTCCAACCATCTTCTCTAAGTTTTTGAATGACTTTTGTGCTTGAAACTAAATGCATAGCATTCAAAATATCTTGGGATTTTTGTTGTAAAGCATAACAAAGAATATCAGTAATGCCCATAATTTCTTTCATCATATGTAAAATAAAAATAAATTCAAAAGATGTAATCATTTTAAGAGCTGCATTAGCATCCCCCTGTTGAGCATAAGTAGATCCATATTGTTTTAAAATTTTAAGAACAGAATAAGTTGCACCAAATATATTTAGAAGACTACAAATAGAATAAAAATGAGATCCCCAATGAGTATCGCTAGCTCATTTTAAAGTGCCAATGTGATTAGTACCTCTTTCAATTTTAAGTTCATTAATAGCCAATATATGTGCAATTTCAGCTGCTTGAGAAGCTTGTAATTCATTAGGTCACTTACATGAAGAGCCAGCAACATTGATAATAAAAGTTAAATGTGAAAAGAACTCATGGACAGAAATTACCTCTCTAGATGTTGCAACCAAAGCCAACTGTAGCTTACGAGCAAAACAATGCACATAAGATGCATAAGGACAATCATTAAGAAATAAAGCTTGTAATCCTTTTAATTCACCATGCATGTTACTTGCTTCATCATATCCTTGACCACATATATTTTGAATATCAAGATAATGATGAGAAAGAATAGAAGATATTTTGTTCTTAAGAGTCAATGCAGATATGTCAGTGATATGAGCAATATCATCAAAACATTTTCTTATCAAGTCATCATTTTTAACAAATCTTAAAATTAGAGTCATTTGCTTTTTTTTAGACTCATCGCGTGCCTTATCAATAATAATACAAAATTTAGAATCTCCAATATCCTCATGAATCTTATTTTGCACTTTACTTGCAAGAATATGCAAAATCTCTTTTTGAATTTCATGTGAAGTATCCTTAGCTACAATAGGTGTATTTTCTAAAACAACATTTGCAACTTTATCATTGTATGAAGCTAAAAGACTAATTATCTCAAGAAAGTTTTTTTGATTTTTTGAGCTAATGGACAACCTTGAAATGCAAGCAAACGAACAACATCAATAGAAGTTTTGACTCGCAATCTATTATTTTGAATTTGTTTAAAACACTGAGCATGCATAACTTTATCTATATGTCTAGATTGATTTATTAAATCAGCACAAGATTTTATAGCATTATTATGTGGTGAGCAAGGATCCTCTCCAATGTGATTAAGAAAAGCACATCTTTTTCCATCATTTATTTTTTTCAATTTTTTAAAATTTTTAGCTATAAATACATCCCAACTAGATCGTCCACTAGGTTTTATGTTAAAAAGATAACAAGGAAGATAAAATGCAGCATCTTTACTTGGAGAATATTTAAGCTAAGAGGAAAATTGTGTAAAACAAAAAGCATGAAAACGACGGTGTTGCTTTTTAGATAATGGATAATTGGATAGTCGAGGTCGGTATGGTCGAGCTCTAAGATAAACTCGTCGAATTTCATCACATTGATTTATTGGATATTCCCACATTTGTGGATGTAATTCAGGATCACGTTCTAAACAAGCAATGTCAAATTGTTTAAAAGATTGATCATGACTATGTTCAATTCTAGGAGATTTGGAAGGATGTCCTTCAGGTTCTAAAATTTTAAGAATCTAATAATCTATCATCTTCATTTAACTGAATATCTTTCTTTTTAAAGAAAGAATCAAGACTTTTTTGTTTTCCCATGAAACTTACAATACTTAAAATTAATCTACCAATTAGAAAATTAAAAAAAAATCACAGTGTAGAGAATGTAAGCAATAGTCACCGGTGGCTTCTCCTCTCTTGCTGTGGGTTTTCAAAGCAACAGTCAACCTTTACCACAAAAAAAAAGCAACTGTCACCGGTATCTTGCTGTGGTGTATGGGTTTTCTAAGCAATAGTCAATCTTTACCAAAAAAAGCAACAGTCACCTGTCATCGCCTCACCGGTAGTTTGCTGTGGTCTATGGGTTTTCAAAGCTTTCTTCTGAAGTTGATGGGTTGGACTTTCGGAGGAAGCACGAGGAGGGGCTCGGAGACAGTGCCGGTGTCGGAGATGGAGCAGTGGAGTAGGAGAAGAGGCGACGGAGAGGCCGAGTGGGGCGTTGAAAGGTTTTAGCGAGGGGTTTGGGCGGGGTCCACGCATTCGCAGGGATGAAGCTTCGACTGGCCTTTTCCCAAAGTTTATTGTTTTCCCAAATATAAAATGGTTCTTTTATTTAAAAGTTTATTGTTTTCAATAAAAAATGAATATATAAATTAATTATATGGTTTTTTTTCAAATTGATGGAGTCGTAATGTGTGTAAGACTAAAATATTGGGGGGGCCACCGCATATATAAATATATAGATTATAATTTTTTTTTTTTTTGAGGGGGGCAGTGGCCCCGCCGGTCCCTCTTACCTTCCACCATTTATCATGTTGTTCTTATGTTGTTGCTGAATGAGGTCATCTTTCAAGTACCTAATTGTTGATAAGCTTGAAAGCAAATCATGTTTAGGTATCTCATTATTGGTTTAATAAATGAAAATACATGTTTGTTAATGATTGATTGATTAAAGTTGACACTTTTGGAAAGAGAAACAAGGAATGCAAGATACCATAGGATTTTGGACAAGCATGGTAACAACTTGGTTTTCTAGTAATTCTTATTATTAATGACATTAAATGCCATGTGATTGGATTTTTGTGGTCCCCTTCATTGCCTGTAGAATGATATTTTTGGATGCTGATTATTGTTATCTAGTTTCATGCTTTCTCCCTTTTGTTGGTACTTGGTACCAATGATTAGGGGCGGCAATTTTTGATACGACACGCGAATACGATATGAAATCGACATGAAAAATGCAGGTTCGGGTCGAAAATGGGTCGACACGATTACAATCCATAAAATTCGTGTGGGTTCGTGGTTTGACCCGTGAACCCGAATCCAACCTGCCTAATCCGTTTAATATTTTTATAAAATTTTTAAAAGACAAGGTTATTTTTGAAAAACTTTAAGGTAACATGGTGTTTGATGTGTTTTTGAAGAAATCATATGCAATTTTAATGTTATGTAAGAACTGTTTATGGATTTTTCATGGTTATGTTAGTATGGATGGATGGATTTTTCATGTTATTTTGTTGCCAGTTATATGTATTATTATATTGTTTGCATTGTTATTAAATTTATTGAAATAGAACTTTTTTTTTTATAATTTCACAATCGTGTCATAAATGGATCGTGTTCGTGTCAACCGACATGACTCGTTTAATAATCGCATTTATGCGGACGACCCATTTATTAAGCAGGTTGTGTGCGGGTTGCAAATCTTGACCCGTTTAACAAATGGGTCGTGTTCAGATTTAGCTTATGTGGCTGGTTTGTGTCGAAAATGGGTTGATCCACTTATGACCCGTGAACATGAATTGCCAGCCTTACCAATGATTGAGTGGAGAAGATTTTTTATTGTCTGAAAATAGGAGCCGATCATGGTGGTGGAATATATTTCAAGAGTCCCATTGGTTTGTAGGATAGACAATTCTATTTGGCTGGAGCAAAGGAGCTTATGTGTAGTTCAAGCTTGTCAATGGCCTCCATAGGCACCCAAGGTGTCTTACTATGGCCATTGGGCAACCCCCTTGCCTAGGTGGTTGCTACTTTTATGGGTCTTATTATATGGGTCAGTTGCCCTGGTGCTTAGATTAGCATGTAAGCAAGCATCCAAACAGCTAGGGCTGCCTTATACTTAGGCAAGTAGAACATTGCCTGCTCCTTTTTCTAGGAGATGGAAACATTAAATAAATTTTTTTGGCATGTCCCCACATGGACACGATATGACATGTGTGAAACACATGCCAAATGCCATCCACGTGGCTCTTTTCCTATCTTGTTGGTTAAGGTGTTCATGGAACCCTTATCTCGTGCTGGTTAATGAAGGAAAACAAAAAGCAATAGAAGAGAAAGAGGGACAATGGAGGGGCAAGCAAGGGCGTAACTATTTCTTGTTCACCTTCAAGCCGTCCTTCTAAAGCTATGGTTCCAACATTCTAAACTCTTGTTCCGATCTTGAGGGTGGAGGAAATGAAGAATGGAGCAAATTGGCAACCTATCTTCTTCTTCTTCAAAAATCTAGGTTTTGGGGTAAAATGGGATCTAGAGAGGGCAGAGAAAGAATGAGGTAGTAGGTTTTCCATCTCAATCAGATTGGTGAGCCCAAATAGAGGTATGCCTAAACCTTTTGCTTATGGTGGACCTGCCACCAGGTCATGTTTGATGTGGTTAAGAAGATGGGCTAAGCCAGATGGGCCCGAAAAAAGTTCTCAAGCCATATAAATAATTTGAAAATTAAGATGATTCCAGATAAAGCCCTAGATTATGCATGAAAACATACATAGATATATCTATATGTATATGTCTATGCATGTGTATACACGTATTATGTTTATACACACACACACACACATATATATGTATGTATGTATGTATGTACATACGTACGTATTATGTGCAAATGTGTATATGTACATATATGTACATGTATGTGTATACAATTATATACACACTTGTAACCATTTCCTTGTGTCCTAATTATATATGTATGTATGTACATATTATGTGCACATATGTGTATATGTACATGTATATACATGTATGTGTATACAATTATATACACACTTGTAGCCATTTTCTTGTGTCCAAATTTTCTAAGGTTGTCCTGCTGGATTTGCTGGGGACTTCGGCATTTGACACCTGTGTGCTATGTCCAGGTAACACTATTGCCCTCCATGTAAGGGCAATCAATAATTTTGATATATTTGCTACAATTATACACCTTATCATTCTAACATGAAGATAAATAGAAGAAGAGTACCATAATAAAAGTTTTGTTTGAAGGGCATATAACAATTTGTCTCCTCTAATGATAATCTTTTGCATTGATTGCACCCCTTGAGACTCTTGAGATCATGACTTTAGAGAATGAGAAAGAAGTATATCCAGTAAAGTCGTGAGTGCTTATGTTGAACATCTCAACTACTTTGAGCTTCAAATACTCTTTCCGTTGTAAATCTCATGCAAGCATCAGCTGCACCTTTTGCATGCCCCCATTAGTAAAGAGGAAAGAAAAGAGATGAGAGATGGCACAAGACATTGAACAATAGAGAGGGATGGGTAACTACTGACCATGACCATTCAACTCTAGTGGCGTAGTTGAATGACTCCTCTAAGCAGATCATTTTTCTTCTCTTTTCCTCTTGAAATTCAAGCACCCAAGGTTTTTTGTCCTATTTGTTTAGGTGGCTACCTAACTGAAGAGGCATTCTACCTTGGCATTTGAAGAGTTCATCGCCAAGGTAGTTTACCAAGCATGGTGTGGTTGTTCCCTCTTGATGGATTACTTTTAGGAATTATGAGATTTTACAGAAAGAAGGGGAAAAGTGAGGATGCATAAGATCTCATTCCTCGAGAAGAAGAAGAAAAAGCAATAGAGAACATTTAATATGCCTCCAAATGCCTTTGGTTCTGACATTAGCAAGAACGATGAAGAAATATTCCATTGTAGATTGTTCATTTTAAGGATGTTGGTGTGAGAGTTTGAACTACAAGCTTGTTCTATTAGAAGAGCTGAAAATATAAAAACTTAGGGTTTTCAATCATTATTTTAATGGATGAATGCTATAGGTGTTACATAGCTTATTCTTCATAGCTTGATGAAGTCACAAACTCTTTTGAGGTTATTCTGGTCCTTTGCGAATTAGTTTGGATTGACTTAAGTTTCTTTAGGTCTGGGATCATCAATCATGTATTAAACTGAGTTTCTTTAGATTCTTTTACTACAAGGTGTACTGGTAAGAATAGGGATGGTATTAACTTTAAGGGTCTGTTTCCATAACCACCTTTATACTTCAAAGGGATGTATTTGAGATCCATGATTATGTTGTTGCATTTCAGTACATGTTTTTGGGATGTTCAATGAGATGAATCTGTGGATATATTAAATTTCTAAAACATACCTTTTTAATGGGATTTTTGAAGTTTGACCGGTCTTAGATGGTATATGAACTCTTCTTTTTTAATTTTTTAAGAACCAAGAAAGGACAAATTATCACTGAAAAGTGGAGTGAGGGTGCAAATAAATCCAGGTCTTTTGTGTCAACACAAGAGACTTTACCAACTTGGCTAGTTAAGCGTATTAATCTTTCATTTTTCTAATCCCAACTTTATATTTTGATGATTGTGATTTGTTACATATCAGTTATTGCTTTAAGATTGAACCCTTCATAAGTCTCTATGAAATCAAAGTTTTTATGTGAAAAAAGATAGCTCTAAACCATTGAAGGAAGATTATTTTTCACAAGAGTTCTCTCTTGTTTCCAAGGTTTAAAATACTGGTTGGATGTCGGGGTGTCCTGTTATCCTAAGTGTCAGGATGAGACGGGATCGATGGGATGGGAAGGAATATCCACTGCTCCGAGTGTCAAGACGTGGGGCATCTTGTTCTATGGAAGAATACTAGGACCTTGTCCCACGAGGTTTAAAACCTTATTTGTTCTATTGTTACAAGTTGCAACTAGCACTCAACCCCCGCATTATAGGGATTTAATTGATAATAATAACAACATTTTACATTAAAGGTTGCTCTTACCAATTAGTCCCATGATGAGATCAAAAGAGTCTCTGAGAGTTCTTCTTTCCAAAGATGGCTTACCAAATCAGTAAAGGTTGCTGCATTTGGTAAATGTTTGTGTATCGCTTTACTATTATTATGTAGATAGATAAATAATAATTTAAAATATTCTTTATTTTTTATCATACTATTTGTGGTTTTATTTCTTATTTAAAAAATCAAAAAAAAACTTTATATGTGGCGTTGCTGGAGATTATCCTATAATCTTACATGTCAACACGGAATGCCACCCTTATTATTATATAGATAGATTTAAAATATTTTTTATTTTTTTATCATACTATTTATGCTTTTATTTTTTATTTAAAAAATATAAAAAATAAAAAAATAAAACTTGACATGCGGCATTGCGGGAGATTATCCTATAGTCTTATGTGTCAACACGGAATGCTATCCCTAATACCAGTGTATCGCTTTACTATTATTATATAGATTATGGAATTTCATTCACACTCGGTGGTGCAAAGCCAAACTCGACTTTTCTTGCGCAAAACCTGGTATTTAGACTAATTAGTTACATGCGGATCCCGAACCTCAACCTCAATCCTTATTGAAGTTGCAAAATGATCTTGTAAAATTGAATAAATGCTACTTATACTAAGTCTAAATAAATGTCACTAATAGGTTTGGTTATAACTTGGGAACAGTGATTTAAATGTTAGCACAAATGTAGAAAATCTAGACCAGTAATGATTAATTTTTTCCAAGTGAATATTTGAAGCAATGTCTGATTCCAAAACTTAAATTTCTTTTGGTCTAGTTCGCAGCGACAGTTGGATCTTGTTAGTCATTCCACACCTTTTTTATTATCCATGTTATTCACCTCCTACAGCATGTGATTACCAAGCACTAAATATATGAAGTATGTTCTTTTGTCTTTTTTAAATGCTTATTAAAAAGGGTTTCTATTGAAGCAGAAGCATTGCCAAACACACCCTACATTCTGTGGTATTTATTGCATTAGATGGATAACAAATTTTGACTACTTTGTATTTGAAAGAGATTTATAACCCATAAAAGTCTTTTTAAAGTTTTATCTTTTCAAAATCATATAAAAAATCCAATACAAAAATTCTGACACTCGTTAGTTATTTTTAACTTTTTATACCTTTCATTAGTTACAAGGATAATATTAATGCTGGCAAAATATTATCCAATCCACCAATCCCCCCGTGTTCGACCTACCATTAGCATGGTTGGGTTTAGGCTAAAGGGGTTTAGGTCATAAACAGGTCGATCTGCTTAATCTATTTAGGATTTGGGTCGGATTTAGATTTTAAACATTTGATCCATTTAATCCATTTAATATTTAGGTTGGATTGAGTCAGTTAACTCGTTTAATCCATTTAACCCATATAATCCATTCAAAATTTGTTTAACTTGTTTAAAATCTGCTTAATATGTTTCTATCCTATTTAATCGGATCCATTTAACCTATTTAATCTGTTAAAAACTCACTTAACCTATTTAACCTATTCAACCTAGTTGGTTATGTGGGTGGATCAGGTTTACCTATTTCATAAACAGGTCGAGTTTTGATCTAAACTTTCGACCTGTTTAATAAATAGGTTGGATTCGGATTGATAATTTTTTGACCCAATCCAATCCAACCTGACTTGCATCTGACCCAACCCGATTGCCACCCCTAGATAATATGCTCCTTGATTAAATGATGAGACCATCTATTTTAGTTCTGGGGACAGGAATTCATGAAATATGGTGTTTTCTAGTAATTTATTATGTCGGTTGGCATGGTTTGTAGTGTGACAATAATATATCGTGTTGGTTTAGAGTTGCAATATAGGATGTCATGATTAGTTACAACACATGGTCAACATGAATGATAATACTTTTAGGATGGTGAAGATCCATGCAAAAGGATGAGTGATTGTTGCGCTTCATTGAACTTTATATTTCATCTCTTTAGCATTATGTGGAGACTGATATCTTGAGACCTAGTATGAAGGTAGAAAAGAGCTGATGTCATGTTCAAAATGTTTTATTTTACAAGTGATTGGATAATTTCATGTTTCATACATGCATCCAAATAAGTGTTAGGTTTACTTAAGTTTTAAGATCTTGGGTTCAGAAGTTATTGTTTTTAAGCCATTATTGAAAATTGGATCTCTGCATGTGCAACAGACATTGTTTTTTGTGAAGGAATATTTCATAAATGGCTGTGATAAAGTAAATGTGGCAGTGAGACTTGGATAAAAGAGGTATCTTGCACAACTATTGTTGTTGTTATAAACTCATCAGATGCATAGAATTTTGTTTCCAATTCAGTACTTGATGGGTCCCATCATATTAGATAAAGGCTTGTCTTGATAGAAGCATTGCCATTGTGACTGCAAGAATACAATTTATCAATACAAATTGCAGAAAGCTCTTGGAGTCCAGCCTGGCAAGCTGGACTCTGATGCTTTCACATTGTATATGGGTAGATATTTTGGCTGAAATCGATGATGGCATGCCTCAGTACTGTATCTGATGGCTTTCACATTATGTATAGGTAGATATTTTGGTTATAACTGATTGGAAGCGGCTCCTCAATATGGAGCCTAATTTTGTATGTATGTGTGTGTACCATTTTTTCAGTCAAATCTTTAAACCATGATACAAAAATTGTCAGGGGTTGATAGGAGCGGTTAACTTGAGATCTTAGGATGGTGTTTGGTGATGCAGATGGGATCATTGGTGATTCTTATCCTTGGATAATTTGATCTTAATGATCTAAGATCACTACGTTTGTTGTGCCATGTTCCAGTGATTAAAGATTTCGATATATCTGCGAGTAATTTGTTTGGTATTCCATAGGAATCTAAGATCATTGACCATATAATACCAAAACTATCCCTGATATATTTCATAAAAATATATTTATTAATCATATAAAATATATTATAATAAAATATCAATATATTAGTTTTTAATATATTCTATAAAAATATATTTATTAGTTTTATAAATTGTTAATCCTATAAAGATATATTAATTGCTATGACAAAATTAATAATTTTTGTTTATACTTATAATATATTATTTTTTAATAATAATATTTATTTTGATTAGGAAAATAATGCAAATAGAAGTAATATGTTAAATAATTTAACGATATGAATATAAAGTACAATAATATGTTTCTACTATAATTTAGAATTATCATTGAATAATAATATGATAATAATATGATTAATAAGATATTAAAATATTGTGTATATATTATAAATATAATACATCCAATATCAATATAATATAATATCATTATGTAATTTTGATATAATATATTAATGGTATATTGATATACCATTTTTTTTTTGTTGGATTGAGGGATAATTTTGTCCTCAAATTTCAGCCTAAGATCAGTCCCTTGGGGTGATCGTGGATTGCCGACCTCAAGGATGGGTATCTTATCGTTAGATTGGGTGGTGATTTGAGAGGACAGATGATTTGGGATCACTGTTACGTAGAATCATCATGGTGTGCCAATGCGGTGATTTGATTGCCTCCATCTACATCTCCCTTGACATTGGGATGGTCAGCCCATACCAAATGGCCCCTAGATGTGGTAGGTATTAAAGATGTTGTGATGTTATTTGTGAATTATATAAGACATGTTTAGAAGTAGGAGCATATTATTTGTCATGATTGAGACAGAAATACCATACTTATTTACCAAAATTCCTTGTCTCAGGAAGACATTCACCCTTGTTGCTGATGATTTGAGTACAAACAACCTTGCTTTCAACTGTATGGTTTTCATGGATGTGTAAAACCTCAATATGAAGTACCAAATATGCCCTTGCTTATTTAAATGATTAGGGGGGGTTGCTTGTTGATGTTTCATTGACACATTTGCTAGTAGATATGAGCTATGTTTTCGTATTGTCGGCTGCCCATATTTTGGCTGGATAGTGCTCGTTGTGAGGAAGTGCTGTCGTAGTAATCTTGCTACAAATATGCCTTCATTCAAGGGCATAAGAAACTGTTTTTACATTAGGAATCGAGCCAAGATGGCAACCATTTTAAATTGTTTTAGTCGGCAAGAATGTTTCATTGACATATTTGCAAGTAGATGTGAGCAGTGTGTTCCCTTTTGTCAGCTGCCCATATCTTGGGTGGATAGTGCTCATTGTGAGGAAGTGTTATCATAATAATCTTGCCACACATATGCCTTCATTCAAGGGTATAAGAAGCTGGCATTGCAATTGAGGAGTCCAGCCAAGGTGGTTGCCACTTTAAATTGTTTGAGTTTGGCAAGAATGATGTTTCCATGTGCTTCAGATTTTTTAAAAAAGGAATTTTTGATTTTAACTTCAATTCGTGTCATGTCATAAGGATCACAATAAAAACAAGGACAAGTTTCACCAAGTATTTCTAGCTGAAATTCTAGTAAGAATGTTGTAGGTGGGCATTGGTGAGAGCTATGAAGGATTTAGAGTATGCAAACATGGGCTTACTGTTTGTTTTTTTTTTTTTTTAAATTTTTATAAGAAACATGATTAGTGGGACAAGATGGGAAGTTTCTGGCATTTTAAGTGAAAAAGCCTTAGTGCATCAGAACTGACCACTTACTGGAGGGTTTTGCAATATAATTCTCCACCTATGAGGATGCATGCTTCTTGAGCAGCTGTTATAGAATACATCTTGGATACAGCTGCAAAGATCTTTTCAGTTTGTTTCCTTCTGTGTCAACAATTTAGTTATGACTTATCTAGCTATTAAATTAGGACTGTTCCATTTAGTTAAAGGGTAGATTATATTATTGTTATTTTATCTTGTTAGAACAAGTCTTTTTCTTAACTGACCCAATTCTTCTCTTTCTGTTTTCTCCTTTCCTTTTCTTAATACTATATTCGGTATGTTTTAAACCTGATTTGGTTACAGGCATGCCAGGCCACCACTGTAGTTCTCCATGCCATTTATTTAAAGGCATACACTATTTTTCCTGTTAATCCTCAAATCTTACTTGATACTATAAGTTCTATTTTCCCCAGCTTTCCCGCTGATCATAGTGAACAGTTTGAGCTCTTATCATAGTGATATTCTATAGCTTATTGTGACCTCTTTAAAGGCCTTTAGTTGTAATCTCTCTTGCTTTGGGTTATATTGATGAGTATTATCCTCACTCTGGTTTTTGACATGCTCATAGAAAAATGTTTGCAATATTGATGGGTTAAAACTTTCAGTTTTGGTAGGAATATCATACAAACTACTTAATCATGTTAAACGACAGCCAGTCATGTTCTGCGATCCATAACAAAAAATTGTCATTGGATCTTGTAGGTATTGGATTTCCATATGTGAAAGAAAAGGAATCTAATCCTGCTTCATTGGAATCATCACAATCAATTTAGCATCACTGATAATACACACGTCCATAATGCTACTTCCCACTTTCTTGCTTTTGCTGCCAGTCATTTGTCCTGGATTTTGTTAAATATGTGTCTGCAGTTCTTGTGATGTAGATGCTCCCGTATGATCCATAAATACTGTTTTATGGCAAATCGCTTCAAATGCCCATGTTTGGTTGAGGTAATTCCATCTTTTGACCACTAGACATCTTTAGATACTTCTAGGTTTTAGATTTTCCTGTGTTGATGTCAGCTCAGGACATGAATGTGTATCATCATATCCTGCATATTGAGAGTATCAACCAATGTCGACCCATATTGACTTGCATTGTTTGGTACCAGTTGACGGGGCTTGATGTCATGCACTACTGAACCAAAAAAACCCATTTTATTTATTTATTTGTTTATTTTATTTCGACACATCATGACACGTATTAGTGCTAAATGACAATACATAGCATGTGCCTTGCCATCCATGGGTCGGCATGCCTCATGCCAGCAACACTTGAATCTTAGGTACTTTCTATCACCACTCGTAAAGTGTATGTGCAAATGCAGGTAGAGCCCATCATAATGAAAAGGACAATTTGCAAGCATGATTATGTTAATATCTGCAAAAGGTTCTCATTTAATTTGTTTCCTACTTAAACTCAGAAAAGTTTGAACCTTTCCCATTAGCAATGAAATTGCTGGGAAAGTTGGCTTTAAGTAATATAAACAAATGCAGATGCTGTGAAGATGATAGAGGAAAATAACTCAAGTTTTCAAGGAATTTGGATTTATAAGTTATATTGTGCTACTAAGGCTAATAATTTCTCACATGGATTTTATGGGGTGTGTAAGGCACTAATAATTATCCATATGATTAGATGAAGTACAGACTGAAGTTTGCTAGCATCCTGTTTTGGTTGAGCCATCTTCCACTGGAATCTCGAATTTGAGACAAGATTAAATTGAATATTCTATAAGAGACTGAATGGATAAAACTCATTGTGGCCTAAGCAATAAATACAATTCAAAGAAATTACTATAATTGTATAATAAAGCACTTTAGATAGGCTATAGGGTAACCATATTTCTATTTCGTAGCTATTTTATCTGAAAAGGTACACATGTAAATGGGCTTATCTAGTCATTACCTTGACTCAATGGGCTAAGTAGCTAGATTTGGTGGATGCACATAGGCATAGTAACATGTTTCTCTATTTTTCTTTTCTTAATATCATGGTATTTTTTGAATTTATGCAAAATTGTATATACTCAAGAATCATAGGACATTTTGTATTTTAAGGAAATACTATGTTTGCACTATGAACATTAAATTTTGGTGCAATTAACTTTGTCAAAATCACAGAATGATTGAGGACCTAGTGGGATGCCCTCTCATCCCACTGGGTCTGTGTTTTTTTCCTATGTGAGTTAAAATCCATGCATCCTCAATTAAATCTCTGTGAAAAAGTAAAGACTTAAGTTCGAGATTATCCTCAATAATAGAAACTCAAAAATGTGGTTTCTTACTACTTCCTTTCGCCACTGCACCCATACTATATGAACCCCAAGGTGCAAATCTAGGCATAGTAGATCATACCCTTTTATAGTAGTGCCAAACCTACAAGCAATGTGCTCCATATCCTTCGCCCCCTTAACAAGAGACTACTCAATCATATTTAGGGTATCCTCTGAGATGAGAGATGTGTGTGGCCTTTGCCTGCATTGCATGTCTGTCTAGAACTTTTTCCATTGGCTTGTACAGCTTTTCCAAGCCCAACCTACTTATAAAATAGAGATGTCTGTTACTTGAAGAAGCAATATCAATGTTCTACCCAAAGACATAATACTACTGGAGAAATAGTTTCTAGATCTCAAATTAGTCACTGTTGGTCTCAGAGAATAGGATTTTGGCACCTTGAGTGAAACCTAAGGTGGCCCAAAACACAATCGATCCATAAATCTTACCAACTGCCTTCCAAGCAAGAAGATGATATGCCTGATCAGAAAATAAATTCACTTCTGAAAGGGATAAAAAATTTTATAACTCTACAATACATCATTGTAGCTAGCTATTTTTTTGAAGCTCTTACTCTTTATCTGAGACCCACCATGGCTAGGTAAGAGTAACATCTCCATTTTTTGTTGTACCACATATTAGATATTAAGCATATGAAATTCTTAAGTATATCTAAGGCCCATTGTTTCATTTAGATCATGGGAAATAGTTGAATCCAGTTCTTGGATTCATGCTCATTTACAACCCACTAACCTGGAGAAGAAGAGAGAGCCTCTGTTCAATGGATCAAAATAATTATAGAAGGTGGCCTTGCCCATGGACTTGTTTAGAAAGAATGCAGGGGTTAGGTACATGGGTTGTAGCCAACATAGAGGGCAAAGATTGATGCAGCCATGGACTCACTAAAACAAAGTTGGAGGCAGGTACTGGTAGAGTACATGGTGGAACAAGAGAAAGGAGAGGGACTGGGCCATGTATCAGCCTACAATTATTGAGAGGAGGAAAGGATTGGAGAAGTTGGGGACATTTTGGTGCTATTTAGGTCACTAGATAGTCAATGGGTTTGTAATGTTGTTGGATGCAGCATGAATGAACTTGGATTTAAGTTCAATAAATGATTGTTTTAGCATGTGCCAGCCTGCAACCTGCATCCTATCTTCAATTGCCAGTGGAGTAAACACGTCTTATGGACTTCGATCCGTGTTTGGTAGGTGATTGCTTTAGAATGGAACAAACAACAGCTTAACTTGCATCGTATTTGTGCTTGCCAATAGTGTGAATACATGGCCTATTGGAAAGTGGCTATATGGATATGACATTAAGGTGAATAAAGGAATCATTAGTTGGATGGTGAGGAGATTTTCTGTGGAACCTAGAGAAGAGAGGAACCAAGTGATATGCTGTTGTAGATTGTTGTACCGGTTTCGTTTAGAAGTTTGGCCCAAGGGAACAATTGGAGTGAGAGAATTTATGTCCAAGTTGTTTTGTATGGGAACTAGTGCAGAGAACAAAGACTATATGCAGGCAATTATCTACCAAAATGACATAATGGTCCCAGCAACATCAAGGGCATGCAACCTTCTCAACCAAAATGCTTTTTCATGCTTTTATATTGTAGTAAAAATCTAGTGTATGGTTTTCAATATACATGATTAAATTAAGCTTCTTACACTATCTCTTTAAAATAGTTCCTCGAAAGGCAATTAGCCCCAAAATACCGTCATTGCATGGTAGGGCAGTGCACAGATGTCCTCTCCGAGTCTTCAATTGAACGTCGTCATAGATCTGCAGATAATTCAAGTATCAAAGGGATCACATATTGTTTCAACATACATTATATAATAGCATCTAGTGGTGTGGTATTAATTTAGTGAGTCATACTAAAAGTGGCATCATTATCATGTGGACCTCCGGTTATACATGTATTGGATCAAAAAATAGCTTAACAGGTTATGTAGGAGAATTGATTGATGGAATAATTCCATTTTCTTGCAAGCTTGTCATGACACCTAAAGGTCATTTAAGTGATTCCCTTTATGGAGGTATGCAGAAACATCCTGGGGCTATAGCTTTAGATGCAATGTAAGAGATTCAGGGATGGAAATTTTTGTAGCTGTTGGATCTCCTGTATTGGTTTTCTCCTTGAAGGTTGGAGAATATGACTGATAGCAGAGGGAAGGATTCAATGTTGTCAGGTCCATTTTATTACACAAATTTTTGTGTGGTTCGTGTATATTAGGAATGCTTCAAAGTGAGAATCTAAGAAAAAGAGGCTTCAATTTGAATATGGCAACATCAAAATTCTTTTCACTTAGTTATGGCTTATTTGAATTTTGTATAGACAATATGCTTTTTTTATTAACTGCTCGCATGTAAGATTTTAATATTCTGTATAAAAGGGCTTCTACTTTTTTGAACTTACTCCATCTGGACTTGTGTTTTGGAAAGAATGTACACCTAATCGACAAGCTAATCAGAAAATTATAATTTTGGAAATAATTTCTTTTTGCTCAATGATGGGTGTAATTAGAGGTAAAAAAATGATCTAGAGCCTACAATGTGAAAACATATTCCGAATATACAAGGCAATATTCATATTATTTGTTTATTATGAAATTTCTTTGTTTGTTTGTGAGTTTGACAAGGGTCATCTATTTAATTATATCTAAGTACCACCTTGATTAATAACAAAATGGGTGATAACATTGGGAGTTTTGGGAGGCCAACTCTATTCCTTGTATGGTTCTTATTACTTCTTTTTTCTTATTGCTACAACATGATCTGGTTGGAGTGACAAATGAGCAACGATTAGTTTGGTTGTTGCCCGTAAAACGACCCATTACAACATAACCTGGTTCTAGCATTGAATGACCAAGGGTTATTTAAGATTAGAAAGTATTTTAGTGGTAATTTAGTACAATAGAAGTCAGTTGGAGTAGGAAGGAGATGAGAAATTGAATCGTGTATAGAAGATACTACTTGGAATGTTGGAAGTTTGGCCAGAAAGAGTAGAGACTAGTGGATACAATGGCATGTAGGAAAACCAATATTGTTTACTTTCAAAAAATTAAATAAGAAGGGTAGTAAATCTAAGGATATAGGGGATGGTTATAAACTATTGTTTGTAGGTTAGGATAAAAATAGAAAAAGTAAATTACAACCCCCTCCCCCACCTGAGGGTATGTATAAATGACACTTGCACGTAGTAGTTTGAAAACCCTATATTTACACCCTTGAGTTTTTTTTTAGCATACACTTTAACCTATGTAGTTAGTTAGACTGTTAATCTTAAATGGGACCCAAATGGCATGTTAGAATAAATTTATAAAATGATGAAAATAACCTTAAATAACCAAATGGCCAAAACAAAGTTGGAAACCCTCTCCATTTATCCCCCTCTCTAATAACCAGTCTCTTCTCCATTTATTAGGCATTTCAATGGATGGCTATAAGAATACCCACCCAAGTTGAAGTAAGTATGCATAAAAAGATTTTCGCCGTCACACTATCTACTCGTTCGAAATTCATGGAACAATAAGAAGCATTAATTGGATGTGTAATTATGCTTCATCACTGCTTACTAGTGGCATGAACTCCATATCAAACATTATCTTCTTCACAACATCATATTTTCTCTCCAAGTAAAGATTCAGGTCCCAGCGGGATGTCCCATGGGATATCGGGATGAGGTACCATCCTATATGTCGGGACAGGGCCATCCCGCTATCATCCTAATATTCTGATTGAGATGTTTTGAAACATCTTTGGTCTCAAGTGTCGGGGTGGGGCGGGATGGTGGTGCATCTCATTCCATGAAAAAATCGAGATAGTCTCGTCTCATAGGATTTAAAACCTTGCCTCCAAGCTCGATTTTTCCATCAATAAAGCATAGGTAATCGCATTCAGTTGCATCCCCTTCCTACTCAACTCTTTCTTTTTTTCCTTTTCGAAGGAAAGGGAGGCAAAGAATGCCATTCTGAATTTATTAGAAAGGAGAAATTGTTTACAAGGGTAGAGATGTAGGCGTTAAAATCAAATAATAGAAGAATAGCAGAACCTCCCACCGAACAACCCACTGTGGGACTTTAACAAGAGCCTATACCATTTTTAGTCCCCAATAATTGCTCTGTTTCAACAAGGCACAAGATCCTAGCCATGGTTGCTCTATTTCAAATGTGCTAAAGCTCAAACAAAATTTTGATCAGGGAGGTGAATGATAGGACAAAGATCCAAGTTTCCACTGATCTCTTTCAACCTCAAACCCTAGTTCACATCCCCATTCTTACTTAAAAACCCAATGAATATATTATGTCACAATCGAGGGCCTCATCACTCTCTAGACCATTTCGTTGAATACTCGATAGGCTTCTTCAAGTCCATTCTTTTCACAACAGCTGCCTTTGAGAATTATGTTATAAGAGAGCATTCGGGCATATGTGGTAGTTGGAGCACCAATTGAGCAACACTCGAGCATTGTCGAGGTAGCCATTGTCAATGAGAGGATTGAATAGAAAATTGAAGGCTTGGACTTTGGAGGGAGGGGGCGGAGGGGCAGTTGAAGGAGGGGAGGTTGAGGAAAAAGGTGGAGGGCTCCGTTGGGAAGGTGGGCTTTGCCGAAATGGTGGATGAGGGAGTTGATGAGGGATTTTTTGCTGGGTATTTGTTGGGATTGGAGGAAATGGAGGACGTCGAGTGGGGGAAGAGGTGAATGCACGTGGGTAGTCATGGAAGAGGGGGGAGGTGGAGAGGTGGGAGAGGGTAGAGGGTGGTGATAGGGTCGAAAATGGATTTAAGCTCGGTGAGGAGGGGGATGGTGAGCCTTTAAGGTCTGCATCATTTTGTGGTTTGAAAGAGAAGCATCATTAAAAAGATTTAAAAATGAGAGAAACCTCAGGGGGTACTTTCATCTTTTTATATTATATAAACAGTTTGATTGATGCCATTAATTTACACGGATGGAGTGTAGGTTTTACAAAATATCGGGTGTAAGTATAATAAATGAAAACTTTAGGGAGGATTTTGTAATTTACTCGAATAGAAATGGTTTAGAAAAATAGTGTATAAGGAAATGAATGATATAATTGTAGATATAAAAATAATAATGATGAATAGACTTGTTCATGGGTTGGGCCGAGCCAGGCTCGGTCAGTCCTTGCCCTAATGTTAACTTAATATACTTAGGCTCGGGCTTGATCCGGTTCAGTCTTCGAGCCTACTTTCTGGGCTGAAGCTTGGCTTGTACTAGGGCTTTAGGCTCCAGGCTGGGCCTCGGGCTTCTTGACCATTTTCTCCAATTTTTAAAAATACTAAAATTGCTTCAAAATGCTAAATATGAATAACTGAATATTGCTAGGAGCAATTTCGATACTCAATGACTAAAATAAGGTACTCTAAGATTTGAGGTCTTCTTCCATTAAATTTACCTATCAACAAAAACCTAGGGTTAAAAAAAAAATTGGCTCAGGTCGAGCTTTAGTCTCCCAAGTTTGATTTGTTTAATAAACGGGCTTATTTTCAGGCCCGACTCAGCCCACTGAGCCTAAATTCTTGCTCCTAGCTTGCCTAAAGGGCTTCAGCTTAAGCTAGCTGCGTTAATTGGTTGGTCCATAAACGGGTCTAGTAATGAAGTAATAGCTATCAAATTAGTTTTAGATGAGGAGATTATTAATGTAGTTAGTGCTTATCCACCACAAGTGGGCTTAAAGAGAGAGGATTATGCAACAATTTTGGAAAGAAATGGATAGATTGATGCAAAATGTTCTGGAAAGAGAAAGGATACTTGTACGTGGTGACTCAAATGAACGTGTAGATAGCCCAATGGGGAAAGTACATAAAGAATTCGGTATTTTGGGGATAGATATTTAATGGAAGATTAAACTCTTGAACTTGTAGTAGCTTATAACCAAGCAATTTCCAACATGACCAGCATTGAATAACATTTAAGAGTAAATCATTGTTCACACAAATAGATTACTTTTTTATTAAGAGAAGAGAAAGATCAACATATGAGAACTGTAACATGATACAAAGGGAGAGTTTAGCTACACAATATAGGTTACTAGTCTTAATTTTGTAAACTAGGTGCAAGAAGAAAAGAGAAGAAATTAATAAAAATCCAAAGATGTGATGGTGGAACTTAAAAGGAGAAAGTGTTATATCTTTTAGGGATATATTATCAAGGAAAAAAAATTGAAATGTAACGACTAAATTAAATAAAATATGGGACCATATGATTAGTTGTACTAACAGGGTAGCTAAAGATATTCTAGGAGAGTCAAAAGGGAAAAGATATAGAGCAAAAGGAAAAATTCTGTACATTGATCTTTGTTGACTCAAGAAAAGCTTATGATTGGGTACTAAGAAAAGTAATTTGGTGGGCTTTAAGAAGGAAGGGTGTACATAAATGATATATATTAAGGTAATTGAGGATTTATGCTGTGTATTGACAATTGTTAGAAGTTTCTCTAGTATAACAAGTGTATTTCCAGTTACTACAAGCTTGCATCAAGGACCAATACTAAGTCCATATATTTTTGCTCTTATTATGAATGAATTTCCTGCTATTATTTAGGGAGTTATACCATGGTGTATATTATTTGTGGAAGATGCAGTATTGAATGATGAAAAGAGAACTAAATTAAATGCTAAATAAGACTTATGGAGGAAAATATTAGAGTAGAAGATTAGTGGAACAAAGATAGAGTATATAGAATGTAAATTTAATGTGATTGAAAACAAAGATGTAATACTAATTAAGATTGATGATCAAGAGATAAAACAAAATGATAATTTTCGTTTACTTAAGATTTATTATACAAGATAAAAATGGGGAGAATAGATGAAGATATGTATAATAGAATTAGAGCTAGTTAGAAGAAGTGGAGAGGTCCTTCTGGAAATTATATGACAAGCATATATACCTTGGAGACTTAAAAGAAAATTTTATAGAACAGTAGTAAGACCTACTACATAGTATGTTCAAAGTGTTGCGCAATAAAAAATGTACAGGAAAATAAGTTGAGAATAACAGAAGTAAGAATGTTGAGGTGGATATAGGTGAAACTTGAAAAAAAATAAAATAAGAAATGAAAATACTAGAGGAGCTGTAGGAGTTGCACAAATTGAGGATAAAGTAATGGAAAGTCGATCGAGATTGTATGGATATGTACAATAAAGATACGAGAAGGTTCCAATAAGGAGAGGTGCTTTGATTTCTGTTGAAGGTGCTAAGAAAATGAAGGGAAGATCTATGGTGACACGGATGGCTGGAAGGAAGGATATGGAGAAACTTGGAACAACATCGGAATACTCGGCGAATGAAGATCCATAAAGCCAACCCCAAATAGTTGGGAAGAAGTTGGATGGTTATGGTTATCGCTTCTTATCTGTCATTATGGTTATGGCTTCTTAATCTATCATTAATTCTTCCAATTCTTTCTTTCAAATGCATACACATATTTGTCAAGAAGAATCTGGAAGTCTACCATTATGAGGGCTGTTGGCATCATGTATCAACCCATGTATGGACTTGATTTTACCACTGAACTCTAGTAAATGTATCATATGTGTTCCAACTATGTGGTTCGTTTTTATCTTTATATTATGTAGCATAAGATTTATGACTTCTAGTTTCCACTTTCTCTACCTTTTGATGATTTTGTTGAATTACGATATAAGCACATATAATTAATGTTTTATATCTTTCTAAGTGATGAAGTAGGTAGAGTATATCGAGGCATCACTTCATGTGCTATATTTTTTTGTTTTATATTGATTATATTAATAACATCCACAAAAGTGAGCCTGCAATATAAATCTTCAAATGAAAGTATATTTCCA
Source organism: Elaeis guineensis (assembly GCF_000442705.2). NCBI lineage: Eukaryota > Viridiplantae > Streptophyta > Magnoliopsida > Arecales > Arecaceae > Elaeis > Elaeis guineensis. The sequence continues at coordinate 108,119,519 of NC_025998.2, forward strand.
AGGTCATGGTTATCAAGTTGTGATGCAAAAAGAAATAGTCGACTGCTTGATTGTGGCTCCATATGCTTGTGGAGTAAATATGGTCTCTATATAGTTGGGGTACTGGACAAGAAAGTATCTACTTCGCTTTATCTTATTTTGCTCTTGCATACCTCATAAGTAGTTAACAATATGCCAAAAATGTGGCTTTAGTTGTTCACTTGATTTTATTTCTTACTGCCTGACTAACACAATTGCAGAGCATTCTCTTATATATGATGGCATTATGACATTTGAGATGCATCTTTTACTTTGAAATTTTGTTTATCATTATTTTTCTTAATTGATCATCAACCCTTGCATTTGTCTCCTTTCTGGAGTGAAAGAGATATGGGGAGGCTGGAAATGGATTGTATGATGGTTACATATGTTCTTGAGCCTTGTTTTGGTTTCTTTTTTTGGAGGGCTCGTTGCTTCCTGTATCTTGTGGTTTCTAGTGGTGTTTGAGCCCATTCCTTCTTGTTGCCATTGTTTTAATTGAGTGGTAAAGTTAGAGGTGGTGGATGTACATTTTCTCCTTTCCTTTTGGGAAAAGTCTTTTTGAAATTGTGTGTCACAGACTTCAAAGGAACTTTCGATTGTAAAGAACTTAAGTTGAACCATAGAAATCCAAACATGCTATTCGGAGAACTGTTAGATGCAGATTGATATGGATTATTACCTTGTCTTGATCATATGAACTGTTAAAAGAGGATAGATTCTTGCCCATCAGCATTATCTTTAGGATTGAATCGAAATTCCTATCTTGTTCTGAAGGATCTCAAATTTACACTGCCAGGCTTTGAGCTTTGCTGCTCCAGTCTCTTGCTGGAGTTAGTCTGCTCTTCATTTGTTTGGGTCCACGCACCAATCTTGTGTGGTGTAAACAATTTGTGTTGTGGATCATGCTGCTTTCCTATTCTTTTTTTCTGTTTTAATTTATTTGCTGATGATGGTTTGTTCATGCTTCCTTTCTATCATTTTTTCTCTTTCTTTTTTTCCTGTATGCGAGTGGCGTTTTGGCAAGTCACAATTGTGCATTTTGTTTTGATAGCATGTAGGATTTGGTCTTTTGTCACTTAATCTACCAGGCATGAACATCTGCATGGGTATTTATTGAACTGTATTATAATCCATAATCATTTCAATGACAAAACTTCATACTTACACCTGTTAGTTCTGGTTTATAAATGAATGCCATGCTTACAGAGTTCAAACCTTGCTCTCCAGAATGCAGTTTCTCGTGTTGGCCTTCTTATCTAATACATTAATAAATAGCTAGACAACTAGATATCCAGTTGTCCAAGTGCATGGTTTCTTTGTATTGTTCAAATATATGGATTGTTAATTGGAACATGCAGCCCTTAATGGAGAAGTTTCATGTCATTACTAGGTCACTAATGGTGGATTCATGGTGGCCTTTGCCGGTAGGAAGTATGCAGCAAGATCCCTTCCAGCATTTGTTGGCAACAGCTCGTATATTGTTACCAGCTTTACCCTGGTATGTTGGTAATATATGATCCTGGAAATAAAGAAATTTAGGTCAGAAAACTCTGCTTGTAACTGATTGTCAACTTGAATGCTTAATTAGGTACTTGAATTCCAAAAAGGCAGACTTCAGAACTTGTATTGGAAGCGAGATGGTTGTGCTTCATGTTCCGGGAAGTCAAACTTTGTCTGTCTGAACAAGCTAGAGTGTGCAATCAAAACATCCAGCTGCAAGAACGCGAACCAGGGCGGCTCAGTTGATTGCAGCATTGGAATACAGTTAGCCTTCTCAGGTACAGATGAGCATGATGCAGTTCTCAATTCGTGGTACGAGGTTTCCAACCTCCAGCAATACTCGCTCTATGGACTGTATTCCAACCTTAGAGATTCTCTCACCAGCCAGTACAACAAAATCTTCTAGCCTGTTTGCTAAACTCCTGAGGCACTGCTGTTGTATTTTTCTTTTATCGTATCTCTTATTACCTTTCCATATATTTTTCTTTTTGTATTGGAAGTTGCTGTAAAGTTGCTTGATCCTTGGAGTCAAGACTCTCCTATCCTGTAATCCACATGTATTAGCTGGTGCTTAACTATGTGCATTTTATTTGCTATTGCAAATTCCATTTAATCATTTCCTGTTTCATTTTGGCTTCTGAACGTCTGGATTATTTTATTCTTTTCCTTCTGAGAAATGGTTGTTGTACCTGGGGGTCATTGTCCTAAGTGAGTCATATATGGTATAATTGCTTGACCAAGTTGATCTTGGATGCTTAACCTTCCAATCACGCAGTAAATACTAGCATGCTTCTTAAATTTAACCGTAGCAGAAATGTCACCGTTGTGTTCGGTGTTTGTTCTGAAACAATGACATAATACTATCAGCTTTGCGTGGCGGGGAACAAATGTCAGACTCATTCAAAAGTCAGATGGGCGTGCGTGGGTATAATTTTGTCAGGTCAACTGTGTTAAGCTTTTAGTTACCCAAAAAAGGATGTATGAAGTTTTTGAGACGGGAACTAAGAATCTACTGACACTTTTCTATGTTAGCTGATAAAAAATCATTCTTATTTGAACATTGTATTCTTATGGCCTTCCATTGACGGGACCGAGGATGTGGATACTTACCCTCTGTTTGGTGTGAAGGATAGATTGAAAGAAAAATAGATGAAAGAATGATGGATAAAAGAAATGATGGATGAAAAATCCATCCATCCTCTTATATGTTTGGTGAAACATGAAAGAATGGGTAGAAATATTTTTTTCTCTGTTTGATATGGAAAAAACAGAAGGAAGGATAGATGATATTTTTATAATATTTTATTAAACTATTATTTGATAAAAATATTATTATTATCAATTTATAATACTTATTTATATTAAAGAAGTAAATAATCTATAAACTTATAAGTTTTATAATCTATAATTATATTAAAAATTATATAAATATTTAATTTAATACATGATTTCATAAATTAATTATATAAATAACTAACTAATTTATAAGTTAGTTTAAATAGTTAATTAATATTATACAAATAGTTAATTAAAAAATAATAAATATAAATAAAGAAATAGAATAATTATTTAATTATAATTATGAAAATTATATACTAAAATTAAAACAATGACTAATAAATTTAATGGTATATGATTAATAGTATAAATAAAAATATATATAAATAATATCAATGAAAAAGTAGAGAAGTATTATATTTTTATCAAAAAAATTAAGAGGGATAATTTTGTCAATGTTAAAGTCCATCCTTCAATGCTCCATCTATCTTTCCTTCATCCTCCCAATTTGAGAGGATGCAAAATGATGGGCTAAGGTGGATGGACAATCCACTTTTTTCATCTATCTTTTCTGTAACTTTTTTAACCAAATGGTAGATGGAGGCCATCCATCCTTTCAATTTTATCCATCCACCCTCTCATGACCTCAATCAAACACAGCATTACAGCTGGTCTTCCTGGTAGTGTTAACTTGTTTCATTTGCATGGTCTATCCTACAATTACCGTGCATAGGGAACTGGCATCGATGATATGGACGTGAAGTTCTTAGAGGCGTCCTATTTGTTATTTTCTTACAGATCATTGTCCGTCTCTGATGTTCAACCATAGTCTCTACGTAGTGTAGAGAAAAATGCTTTTCAGCACTACTGCAAATATCCAATAATATTGGTGTATGGGATGGTAATGTCCTTTCGCTGTCCGAGTAAAAAAGTCACAATTAACCAGTCAGATTGGAATAGATCAAACAATGGCAAGATCTGGCCGCCTGTGAGTATTTTATATTTCCCATCTGAATCAATTCAGTTAGCTTTCATTGCTATGATTATTTTTATTCGATTTTGGTAAGCAACCTAGGGTACTTAAATGACTATAATACCTGCTATTGGACCTAATCCATGGGTCAATGATCGGCTCTAAGTCATCTTTATGTAAAAATCATATGGGGCGAGCATCATAGGAGCCATGCCATGTTTCATCTAGTGTCCTTACAGAACAAACTCAAAAGTTAGAAACTTCTTACATTAACATAGACATCAGTCCCATAATTAAAAAAAAAAAAGAAGAATGAAAGAAAGGACGTCATCATTTTTTCTCTCAAGTCTCTCCATCCATCCTCTTCCTCGTCAAGCTATATTTTTTGTTTATGAGATTTTGCTTCTTTTCAAGTCCTTTTCTCCTCCACTAAATCTTTATATCCTTTTCAAGATATTTTGTACTTAAGAGTATAAAATCTAAGGAATGGTATGTATATAATTTCCTATGTTAAATAAAGCTAGAAAACTATGCATTAGTGTTGATTAATATCATGTTTAGAAATTATACATCGATTTATCTAAAGGTATATATTGGCTTGCTAAAAAATATATTCTGAAAATTATGTATCAATTTATCTACAGATATATATTAAATCACTACTGAGTATGTATCAAAGATATTTATGGTATATTTTAGAAAGCCGACAACTGTGTATCACTTGGCCATATAATATGTACAAATAAATATGATGTTTTAAAAATTATATATTAATTTATTTGGAGGTATATATTGGCTTGGTTGATAACTAGTTTGCTATGTATATATTATCTGATTATATACTATGTATTGATGAACATCACATTTTAGAAGTATGTATCAATTTGTTTGAAAGTATATATTAACTTACTAGATTTGTTTAGTATGTATCATTTGATTATATAATATATATCAATAAAAAATATATTTTGAAAATAAAGAAGAAAAATAATACTGCATATAATTTTTTTCTTTTTGGTTTATTCTAATCATAGGACTAATGACTTCGTTAGTACGAATTCCTAACTTTTAGGTTTCTTGTTTAAGGCAAACATGATAAAATAAGAAGTCCATCCCATATGTTCTTCCCTAATGCCCACCCTATATGATTTTGTTTGCCATTATGGCCATTTTGGTTTGGTCTAAGCTGGTCATTTATATTATATATCCATACAAAGCCACTAAAGCATATTTCACATTCTTGAGATCTCTACTATTCACTTTTTTGTTTCCATTCTTATCCTTATTTATTTCTTCTTTTTCCACATTCAATCCCAGACCACTCTCTTTTCTATTTTTCTGTGTATGTCAGAGGGTTCGTTTGAATAGAATTAAAATATAGCTAGTACACATTCGATCAACACATAACTAACAAAAATAGATAGTTTTACTGTCTGGCACAATGATGGCTGACCCATTTCATTCACCAATGCCCATGCCCATGTGATGGATGGCTTCTCATCTTTCTCCAATGCCCACAAACCTATGTCCTTCTCAAAATGCCCACATCTCTCTCTCATGCTCAAGCCCACATCCTTGCTCAAGTCCACTCTTCGATGCTCGAATTTATTCTAGTTAAAAGGCAGCACGCACCTTGCGCGCGCGTGTGTGTGGGGGGGGGGGGGCGGTGCGGGCGGAGGCCATCAAAAAAAGAGAGATCATGAAGGGAAGAGGTGGGAGAAGATTGGAAGAATAGTGTGGCATTGGATTTCTCGAAAAGCAGCAAGAGGGTGCTGAAATGTACCATCGACAACCTTCTAGATCACGGCGATATCATTACAGTCCTCTATATCATACAGCCCAAGGGCGACAAGGCCAAGCACTCCCTTTGGCCCCAATCCAGTTCCCCTCTGATTCCTTTGACGAAGTCGAGGCAACCGAAGGTGATGAAGAACTATGATCTAGAAGTTGACATTGAGGCCCTCAACTCAAGTTTTGCCAATATCCAGGCTGCCACCGCTTCTCATGATTGTGCCTGACCTCATCACTCTTGACATCGCCATCCTTGATGTCGCTATCCTCGATGTCACTTTTTGCCTAGGTTGCTTCATCACTATCAGTACCGATGCCAACTACATTGACCTTACTGCCAACACCTACTATGACATCACTATCACTAGATCAAACTATCTTTAGATCAACCAGATGCATCTCCAGATCGGTCATACACTGATTAGATCTGATCATCTTCAGATCAGTCAGATGTCGATCAGATCCGACCATCTGTAGATCGGTCAAGTATCGATAAGATCTGACCATCTTCAAATCGATCAGATGTAAACCAGATCTAACCAACTCCAGATCGATCAGATACTAATCAGATCTGACCATCTTTAGATTAGATAGAGGCTAATGAAATCTGACCATCTGTAGATCAGCCAGATGTCAACCTGATCTAACCATATCCAGATCAGCCAAATATAGACTAGATTTGACCATCTCCAGTTCAACTAGATGTCAACCAAATTTGATCCAAGCTGACTATCTCCAACTTAACCATACATCGGCTAAAATTATTCTAGGCCAACCATCTCCAGCTCGATCAAATATTGACCAGAATAAGTTAACACAACTTTGATTATCTAATATTTTTTTATGATTATTTCAAAGTCGATCTGCCTTAGGCATCGGAGGGTTCGATCAAAACCAATCCGGCTAGCTTTTTCGTTCTTATTGTGTATAGATCCGCGACTTCAAGACAGATCGTATTCTACTATTGCGGATCAAACAGCACCTTCTAGATGATCCTCACCAGGTCGGATTGTACCAATAATAAATTGGTATTAGAGAAAGGGCCCAAACCTTCAGCCATTGAGCTTTTAATATCTTTTTACTTTTCTTGTGTCTTCTTATTATGGATCGAAATTCAATGTAAAGCACCAAAAGATCTACCTTGGACCACATCAAGCTGCAAAAAATTCAGAGTAATATAGCTAAAGCCAACCTCAACCAATCGAGAGGGGAGGATAACCCATAAAGGGCCCCTAATGTTCCTCATACCAGATACGAGTCGAGTAGATGATAATGCACTCTCGTATCGGATATGAGTTGAGTAGATGCCGACCACAGCCAATCAAAGAAGACCGCTACTAATTGCTCTTTGTATCAAAAATGAGTTGAGCTAAAAACCCAAAGAGCCAAATGATTGATCTTTTCAGGAGTAGGGAACCAGGCATCGGAGGGAAGGAGAGTGGAAAATTGATAAGGATCTAGATCCATCAAGCGGCTAAGGAATATCCACTGAGGTCGGGATCATATTGACCTTTCAAAGAGACACTCTAGCATCGGCCTCAGCTCAGGTTAGTTGATAAGTTTTAGCTTAGGATGATTTGACTTGATTGGGTAAGAATCGACCTAACGACAAGTATAAGTGCTGGCTCGGGATAATTGGACTTAGTCGGATGAGACCTAATGAAAAGTATGAGCTCCAGCTTGAGATGATTTGACTTGATCGAGTGAGAATCGACCTAATAAAAAGTACGAGCTTCAGCTCGGGATGATTCAACTTGATCAGATGAGAACCAACCTAATGAAAAGTATGAGCTTCGACTTAGGATGATTTGACTTGGTCAGGTGAGAACCGGCCTAACAAAAAATATGAGCTCTGGCTTGGGATGATTCGACTTGGTCGGATGAAAACTGACCTAACAAAAGGTATGAGCTCTAGTTCGGGATGATTTGACTTGGTTGGATGAGAACTAACTTAATGAAAGGTACGAGCTCTAGCTTTAGATCTAGCCAACTAATTACGAGAAGACACCTCGATCCAAGTTAAGACCTTCAAACCAATGAGGATGATTAACTAGAGACACCTCAACTCCAACTAAGACTTCTAAAATATTAACCCTCCGGTCGATAAGACTTAGCAAAAAGTTGGATCCAGATAAGAACACGTGATCATCCAAGCAGAAGATCAAATATGGACCCATTCGACTGATAAGTAGGGTGCAAAAATCTGCGCTGACCTCAAATATAAGCATAGCAAAAGAAATAAGGTACGAGCACTATCAAAATTATTATCAATAATATTGAAAGAACTTTTATTATAAAATAGGTCAGTCTTGATACTTTCTTCACCTTGCTGAGCCAGAAAAATGGCTCGAGCTTGAAAGTGGAGGGCATATAATATGGTCTAATGGCAGATCCCTCTCATTCTCCAATGCACATGCCCATGCGATGGCTGACTTCTTGTCTTTCTCTAACGCCCACAATCCTGCATCTTTCTCTAAATGCCCACCTCCCTCTCCAATGCTCATGCCCATACCCTTGCTCAAGTCCTTTCTACTCTTCAATGCTCAAATCTATTCTATTTAAAGGACAACACGCACCTCATATGGAGGGGGAATAGGCCATCAAGAAAAGAGAGGCCAGGAGGGGATGAGATGGGAGGAGATTGAAAGATCGACGTGGCACTGGACTTCTTGAAGAGCAGCAAGAGGGCATTGGGGGGGACCATTGACAACCTTCTAGATCACGGCGGTGCCCTCATTGTCCTCCATATCATGCACCCAAGGGTAATGAGGCCAAGCACTCCTTTTGGTCCAAATCCAATTCCCCTCTAATTCCTCTGAGAAAGCTGAGGCCACTGGATGTAATAAAGGACTACGATCTAAAAGTTGACATCAAGGCCCTCAACTCCAATTCCATCGATATCCAAACCGACACTGCCACCGCCACCCATGATTGTGCCCAATCTCGTCGCCCTTGATGTCACCATCCTTGACGTTATCTTTTGTCCAGGTTACTTCATCGCTATCAGTAACGATACCAACTATATTGATCTTGCTACCAACACGCGTTACAACATCAACATCATCAGATCAGACCATCTCTATATCAATCAAATGCCCATCAGATCCGATCATCTCCAGATCAATCAGATACCAATCAGATCCGACCATCTCCAGATCGGCCAGATACTAATCAAATCTTACCATCGATAAATCAGCCAGATATCGATCAGATTCGACCATCTCTTGATCGGTCAGATACAAACCAAATCTAACCATCTCCAACTCAGCTAAATGTTGACCAAATTTGATCCAAGCTAACTATTTCCTGATCGATAATACATCGATCAAAGCCGTTCCAGACTGATCGTCTCTAGATCGACCATACATCGATCAAAGCCATTCCAGACTGACCATCTCCAGCTCGATCAAACATTGACCAAAATATAGTAACACTATTCTAATCATCTAGTATTTTCTTTACTGTTATTCCAAAATCCGAATTGACTTCGGCATTGGAGGGTTCGATCAGAGCTAATTCAATGAGCTTTTTCATTTTTGTTGTGTATAGATCCGTGACTCCAATACAGATCATATTCTATCACTTGGATCAAACAATACCTTTCAGATGATCAGGCCGGATTGTGGCTACAATACTGTTTAACATAATCTCATCTAGCAAAATTAGCAAGTAAGATCAACACCGAGGAAGAGTGGATTGGATGACCTCGATGAAGTACAAAATTCTCAGCAAAAGTTCTGCATTTGATGCGTGTACAATTTAAAGCTTCCACCCCATCCTGGACCAGGAATGTATCATTCGCGCCAGAGAAGGATTCAGTTTCCTTCATATAAATCATCTAAACATTTTTATTTATTAAAACATGCATTGATAATTATTCAGCTTTCCACGATTGTTTCTTTTGTTCCTTTTTAAACTTAAAATTGCTAAAATCATTCATCTAAAAAGTTATTTATCTTTTATAGATAGATTTAGGCAAAGATCAGCTAAAAATAGAAAATTAGGGAAAAAAATAAAGATTATCAATCAATTATGATTCTTTGCATGTAAAGATGGTGAGAGCCATTGTGGCAGCCCTGTACGCCATTTGTGTTTGCGCTTAGTTAAGATCCCACTCCCTCTTGCTCATGTCAGCATTGTGCAACCCGTTGGTGATGTGGATCCCAACGGCAATAGAACCCATAGGAACCACACCACCATTAGACCCTTTTGTTCGATGGCCGAGCATTCCACTTGGACACGTCTCAAGGGCGTGTCGATGCATTAACTCATCACGTAACGACACTTGGGACAGATCATCCTCAATTAGCCATGCATGAACAAGCTTATATTTTTAATGAAACTCTCACGCACTTTATAGGTACAACCTTATCTCCTAACTTTTAAAGTTTTGTATGCACACCAACCGTAACAAAATCTAGATTTTACTTACAAAAGCTGGGTTTTTTTTTTGAAAGAAATATTGCTGGAATCCGTATCAAAGCAGAATCTATCCATATCATACTTTATTTTCCACTATGTCATGTTATTTACACCAATTTCAAAAGTTACAAATCTACTGTTGGAAAGCTAATGCACGGGTGAGAAAGTATTTGATGGCTATGATTCCCATTAGAATACAACTTTTCTTCTTTTATATATGTAAATGAACATATTCTCATTTTAACTAGTATTCTTCTCTCTCTCTAAGAGGCCAAAACCAAGCAAAGAGGGGTTCATTAATTCAAGATGGAAGTATATGTGGATACGTGATAGTGGAGACACAAAAAGGTGAGCTTTTTTTTTTTTGGCCAAGGAGCCTCCATTATAAACTTACAGCGGTAGACACCCATAATCTTTAAATAAAATAAATTTGGATAAGTGAGTGTTATAAACCACTAGTTATCTTTATGTGAAAAGGAAAGTTATAAAATTCCATAGGTGCTTGTATGCGAAAAGATTATAATATTCCAAGACTTTGTAAAGCAGCCATTACAACAACAACATCAACAAAAAAAAAGAAAAAAAAAGAAAAAAAAAATGAAAGAAATAAGAAGGGAAACTGCAAGGTGGACCATGTGAGGATGCTTCAACAGTACGAGGCAGAGTGGGGCTCACCATCAAGTGGTCACCACTGACCACCAGTACTGTTTGCATTGAAGTCTGGATGGGAGGAACCATGCTCTTGTACCACTGCCTCCACTCCTCGCATCTCAACAGGGTTAGATCCACAGGGGTAAAGCATTTCAACTGGTCTCATGATCCTCGTTGAGTACGGTACTTCATGCATGTGAATCTGTGAACAAACAAATTTATACAAAAAAATTTAGGACTTCAGGTGAGTGGATCCCAAAGCCAGAAACTGAAAGGGAGCAATCAAGGGCATGCAGACATGTCAATGAAATCATTCTGAGCTCTTAAAGTGTCTTGTTTTGTCTTCCATGGCACCTGAGAGCGGTTTATTGCCCGCATTGCTTCATTCAGGGTAACACATGTGAAATGTTTGCCTGGTCCCTTCTCCACAACAAATGTAGATGTCTCCTCAAGTGCACCAACTGCTTGGATCATCGATAGAATACTCCAAATTCGAAGGGAGAAAGTCATTGAGCACGGTTAAGACTAAAAGCTGGATCCTTATTGGATCGAAAGTTGAAAAAGAATGAGTTTGTTTTTAGCAACTTTTGAATTAGTTTGTGCACTTAATTTAATGGTCCAAAAATTGCTCAATTTATTTTTGTACCTTGTAAAAATTTCCGAAAAATATTTTATAAAATTACTAAGTGAAAAATTTTGAAATCAGTTTTATACAAATTTGGAACAATGATCTTAAAAATTTCTACTTCTATTACAAAATTATGCAGGTTTGCTAAAGGAAGTTAAACCACCAATGCAAGGGCAACAGCATATCTATGATAATGTTACATAGTTTTGTAGCAAAGGTTTCATTGGTTGTGAAGATCAATAATACATTTATTAAAAATCTAACTTTAGAATATTTAGCAAGTAATCTTGCTTCGCACAACTTTTGGCATTGTTCATACAAAGTTAAATGCAAGTTGCACCATTTTTTTACACTGCTATTGCAATAGCATGTCAAGCATTCTAACATGACCAAGATCTAAGACAAATTTTATCCCATTTTGAAAAACGTTTAATCCTTCATTCTTTTTTTGAGATTTAGAATAGGTGAAATATTGGCCAATGTGGAATTGAGGTAGGTTGAACCCAAATATCTGGTATGAATGGAAGAAACTTTACCAACTTAGGTAACTGGTAGCGTTAAGAGAAAAATGCATTAAAGTTGTGAGTAATAAGACTAGCTAGTTTTCCTATGATTAGTATATTTTCTATTGGATTTAATAGAATAAGGATATTTTGAGAAGATGAACAAAACCAATTAAAATAATAAAAATCTTGTCAAATAGTTTTGTTATGTGTCATTTCTTGACAAATTTTACTTTCAATGTTTAGTTGAGGTCTCAATGAAGGTTTAGTGCAAGAATGACCCCACTCACTCCACTTTAACATGCTGAACACTAAAAAGGCAATCAGTCTATATCAAGGGTGAAATAAAATATTTAAAAGTTTTTAAAGTTACCCCTTCACGGATGCAATGAATTATTCCATAAAGTATGAGATAAAGTAGTTAATTCCCAGTAAATAGGGTTAGAAATAAGTTAATCCATTTACTCCAACTTACCTTATTCCACAACCATACATAGCTTTAACAATTGAAAGCTTAAATATGACTTTCCAACCCACCCAACCACACTCATGCTTGTATGCAAATCCAATCTTCAATATTTTGTTGATAGTAGTGTATTTTGAGGGGTGTTAGGGACCCAACCCGAACATCCTATGCCCGGTTATCTCATCCAATGATTGACAGTAGATAATTGAGTTTTAATTACAACTATCATAGCACACGCAATGCATGGGTAGGGGTGATCAGCATGGTTCGGTTTGAGCCAGTTTCATGCTCAAATCTAAGATGAATAAGTTCTAAACGGTTTGTCATTTTTAGAAACTAAATCGGACCAATAGAAGATTGAAACCAAATCAAACCAACATGATTTAAATGGTCTGGTTTGGTTTGGTTTACTAGTTTATATTGTTATTGTTATTATTTTTTTTGTAAATCATGAAGACTTGTTTTTTTTCATATAAGAGTACCATCAAGAGAATTTATCAAGTAAAATGATTTAAATTGATAAGATATTATCGCTCCATAAAATAAAATTCTTAAACAAATACTATCATTAAGTATTAAAATAAATATCTCCAACACATTACAAAAAAAATAAATAATCCAGTAAGTAAGTCACTTAGAGTTTAAGGTTAATCAACACAAAACCAAATAGACAAACAACATCATAAATCCAAAATTATTTTCTAATACATTAATACTCCAACATAAACAATACCGAAATCAAAATAATATTATTTTATTAAAGTCAGTCCGATTCGATTTGAGAGCAGTTTTATTTACCGACAAATCTGAACTAATCCAAACTTATTTTTTATATGTCAAAAATCAACCAAACCAAACCGAATAAAATTTTAAACCAAACCATGCATGAGGTATGATTTTTCTATTCTTTTTTTTTTCAAATATTCTTAAAATGTAGTGTAGTAATATAACAAATAATGATAAAAAAAAAATTTTAATAGCCAAATTTTTATTATATATTAATTAATAAATTTTAATGGCTGTGAAACAAAAACTTACCGATAGCATTAATATCTCTGTCTACATAATGAATGGAGAATTCTGCACAAGAGCTTCCATACAAAAGCTCCTGTTATTAATACCAATCCAATATCATGTATAAAATATAAAATTTTTTTCTTTTCTAATTATTCTTAAAATATAATATAAATATAATAAGTTATAATAAATAGAATGCATCAATGGCAAAATTTTTATCATACATTGAGCAATGAACTCTAATAATAGCTGACCATATTAATATTAGCATTATTAATATGTATTATATATTAAGCTATGAACTTCAATGATAGTTGAACACAGCAATACCGATACCTTTGATACCAGAGAGCTCAACATAAACAAAACCTCCATTATATATATATATAAATATATATATATATATATATAGAACCATTTCAATATGCACAATAATGGCTTTCTTTTGATTCCCTTGTTTCAGTCTTACTCTTCTTTCTCTGAAACATAAGGCCACGCCCAACCACTTGAACAAAGCATTGCATCCTATTGCTCTCATGAACTAACTTGCATGAAGGTTGAATGACGACATTGGGAACGATAGAAAATTCGCAAATGTAGCAATTTAAGAGAAATAAAGATGTATAGGTATAGGTATGGCCATAGATGAGTAAGCCTACAAATGAGGGAGGGGGTGAGTGGAGAGAGAGGGAGGTGTTAGTCACTGCTTTCTCTTATGGTGAATATATTGTTTTCATTAATTGATGAAGGAGCTGATAGGATCTCCAAAATGCTAAAATGGATGCTTATCTATAAACTTCTCATTGAATGTTTCTACTCACAGACCAATGACAGTGCCTTGCTAGAGTAGTCGGAAGGATAAAGAGAAGGAGAAACAGAACAGAGTTTGGGATCAATGATAATATTTTGCCAGAGTAATTAGAGAGGAAGAAGGGAAGAAGAAACATAGTAGACTCTAGTTGATGATGTTGCCTCCTCAAAGTGGTTGGGAAGGAAGAAGGGGAGGAATGGAGGTTATATAATGAAAACTAATTTTTAAGGATAGTTTAGAAATTTTTATGATAAATTATCTTATTTAAAACCTAGTTGGCCTCTATTAATCACAAGGCGAAGAAGTTGTGCATAGAATGATATGGTATGACACTCTAGCATCTCTCGTATGTTTTTGTGATTTTATTAATAGGTCACCATGTGTAAATACTAGATTAACTAATGGAGAATATGAATCTTACTCACTTTACAAACCTTTGTCTTATTGCTATTTGATGAAAGATCAACATATATTGTAATTACCATTATGAAAGCAACATGACTTTAGTGATTATTTAATGTAATTATATAGGCAGTAATTTAGTTTCAATTGTTGATTAAAAATTGTTATAATTTCATTTAATTCAATAAAATCATGGTTAATACTATGAAAGTAAGTCCAAAAAATGGTGATAATAAGGAAACTGCAACAATCATTTTTGAAAGAACCATAAGGAGTTATTTATAGAAATCAAATCATGAATATAGAATTTGATAATTAAATCCAAGATAGATTTGATGATTATAGTTATAGAATTATAAAAATAATAAAACACTTGGTACTACATTAACTCCACATTTATTGCGCTCTCACTCATTTAATAAATTCGCTGTCTCTTCCATTATTTTAGAGGCAGCATAAAACAAGAGCGGAAATCAAATGAAATATTTATGAAGTTATCATAAAACTCTACAATGTAGGAAAGAGGGGAGTTGGCTACCTTGCCATATAAAGTGGGTGGACAATTATGGCTCTGCCTTATTTGGCTATTTACCTTTCTAGATTACTAAGTCTAGAGCTGAAATGAAATCGGATACGAATCGGATATCAATATATTTATATTTATATTTTATCTAACAAATACAAATATAGATATGAATATTACTCGAATGCAAAAATTTATATCTATATTTATTTTAAATAGATAGAGATACAATTTAAATACTGAAAGTATGGATAAAATTATGACTATAAGACGGATAATTAAATTTTATTATTATAAAATCAAAGATATTACTAAATAGATGATAAATAAAATTAATAATATATTTATATAATTGTATATTTTTTTTAAAATTAATAAATATTATATAAAATTATATAGGATTAAAAATATATTTTTATATATCCGGATATACATCGAATAGTTGTCTATCCATATCTATATTTTTTTGATGAATATAAATATAGATAAAAATATAGATATTAATTAAATTTTTAAAATTTTATTTATATTTAAATTAATTTAGATATAAAAATAGATTCATACAGATAATATTCATATCACTTTCGTGTCTATCCAAGTCTCAACAGTTAATCCCAACTTGTTCATTAAACTATTTAGGGGGGAAAGTTATTAAAAAACAAAGTAAAGAAATGAGGGATGGATAAGCCATGGCATTAAGAGGCATTAAAGAAATTACGAAGCATTTTGAGGCATGAAAACCTATCACCATTGGTTGCCCTCCCATGTCTTGGTTCGCTACAAGTATACCTACGCCTGTCTCGCCCCCCCTCTCTCTCTCTCTCTTTCTCTCGTTGTGTCCGTCTTTATGTATCCGTCTCTCTTGATGGGTCCAGGTGCTCTCGAGGTGCCTCTCTGGGGGTAGAATGTGAGTGATGTCTCTCTTCTCTTCGCTGCGTTTTTCTTCTCTCTGTCTGAACTTTTTTGGTGTCTCTCTATTTTCTTAGTGCTTACAAAGCCCTGCTTCTACGGTGAGTGTTTTGTTCCTTCATTTAGAAGGGGAAAAACTTTCTCATGTGTTTCCGTTTAATTCGTCTTTCTAATTGGTTTTGGAATGGGTTTTTTGCGGAAAGATTGGAACTTGATGTTTGAGCGTGTTGAATTTGATATTTTGATTCAGTTGAAAGAACGTTTATTTCGGAAAAAAAAATCCCGTTTTTATGGGGAAAAGTTGCTCTTTTAGAAAAATGGCTGCCTGGTTCTGATTTCTCTGTCTTTTAGATGTTTTTGCTGCTTATGGTTCTGGTCTTTTGCTTCTTCTTGCTTTTTATTTTTTTGCTTTTTGTTCTTCCATTTTCTTACTTTGGCCTCTGTGTTTTAGTTCTTTCAAACAGGATTTTATCGGGGCTCTGTAGATTTTCCATCTTTGGTATCGCTTTTAGGTTTGGGGCACCAATTTTCACAAGGTGTCTGCTTGGTAAAATTCCCATGAGATCATCTTTCTCGTCGGTCATCTCTAGCATCCTATGTTATTCCTTTTGTTCACAGTGGGTTTACAATTGTCAAAATTTGGATTGCAGGTGAGTGATGAAGCAGCTGGGCATGAAATACCATTAGAGTTAGGCCGTGGCTGGGGAAGAGGATTAGCTTTTAGATTTGTTCTTTTTGGGTGTGTGGGGGTTGACCATGATGCAGGCCGCAATCGCCTTCAAAAATAATGGAGGACTTGGCCAGATTTCTGTCCCTCAGGCACCCCAGGCTACTCTGGTGCCTTGGTGGCTTGGATCCCAACCACTCTATGAAGAGCCTTTTGGACAATCGAAGTCTTTTACTGAGAACCATCCCAATGGAGAGGACCAGTTACCTGCCGCTCCCCGACAAATGCATCATGCTGTAGACCCCAGGCCAGGGCCGGGGCCGGGGCCGGGGCCGGGGCCGGATAAAGGGGGTAATAGTACGACTAAGTCCTCAGTAATCCCAGGTGATATTTCCTTTACCTCTAAAAGCCAGTCACCGTCTTATGCCTTTTCTAAAATCAAGCAGGGCTCTTCTGTGCCGGTTCTCTTCCACCAGTCATTCTGTAATGAGTTTCGACATAGAACATTATTATTATTATGTGGTCCTAGAATAAAACAATGTCCCTCACGGTATTGTTTATATTCATGATTCTTTTTTGAAACAATGTCCCTCACGGTATTGTTTATATTCATGATTCTTTTTTGAGGTTTCAAGTACAGCACTTGTTGGTGTTATGTTTCATAACTTTGGGAATTATAATTTCCTTTACAGAAAAAGTAGAGAGAAAGGAAGAAAAAAGCCAGCAACTTTCATGAAGTGGTCGATTTACCTTTCAGTGAGATGAAACTTTTTTCCTCACATATATTCAGCAATCTAAAAGTTTAATCACAGGGCTTACTAAGGATTGGTACATAAAGGACGTTCTTTTATGAGCAATGTGATTCCACCTTGTTTGATGCCTTTGTTTTTGATTCCTCTTGCAGTATTCTTGTCTTTTCTCCCTCTAGGTCTATATAGCCTCTGCATCACTTGTTAGATAACAAAGAAAAAGGAATCACAGGCATTTTTATCTTACAAAAAGAAAGTTCAGTTATTGTAACAGGTTACAAATTTAAGAGGGTATATATTAGTAGAACTTAGTAAAAGCTCGATCAGTATCAGTTATTGTGAACTACGTCAAAGTAAACCTTGCAAAAATAGTAAAATTTAGCTATTTGCAAGAATTTGGAAAGCTTGCCTTGACAGATCATGTAGCTTTGAGTAAAAATGAATGACAAAAATAAATATGTAAACCAATCCAAAGCAAAAGATATGAGAGCTGGTGATTCTGTATATGTTTAAGTATTCAAATCTTCATTTGAAAAAAATAGCTAAGTGTTTCTGTAGCATATAATCCTGGTAAGCATTAAAGTGTTTGCAGTAAGCACTGGTAGGTGGTGGGCTTCATGAATGGGTTCCTAGATGGAGAGTAGGTTATGCTTCTATCATGGAAATATTTAGTTCTTGTTTTTTTTTTTTAATTCTTAGTTAACTCAAACTGCCTCAGGATTGATTCGTAAAGGTTTAAGTTTGATCCACAATGGCCATCAAAAAGTATTGGCATCGACATGATTCCTTATTTAAAGATTTATATAGACCTATACTGGAGCCAGTTTGCAGGCCTGTAATCACTAGCAGTTTGGAAAACAAATTAAGGCCTGGAAGAAATGTACAAAGCCATGAAGACTGCAGTTACAATGAGATTGAATGATGGAAGGACTCCTTAGAAGATATGTCCTATGAGTTTTTTGGAAGTTAAATAATGTAGGAGGCTTCATGCTAAATTAATGTTTACTATCAAACCTGACTGATGGTAACTGATGATATGAAATTATTTCATCTACATACATTTTTGTAGGATATATAGCTTAGTTGATGAAATTTAAGATATATAGCTTAGTTGATGAAATTTAAAGCTACACCATTTGCAAGCAAAGGATTGTCTTTGAAAAGTGACCACATAGTGTGTAATCATTAGCTACATGCATGAAGCCTCTCACACTAGTATGTATAACTTTGTCAACTGCTCTCGTACAGTAGAATAATGATGAAGACTTTACATCACCTCCCAAGCACCAAGAGGTCATCTTGATTTCTTAAATTTGTACTTGTTCGTTCCATATTTTTATCATATTCTTTGGTATTTTGTTCCAATACTCAGTACATAAATCTTGCTTTCTCTTTCACTTATGATTTAATCTTGATCGTTGCCGTAATTGTTAACATCAATATTATCATCATTCCACAGTGGAAGGACCATGATCAATCTCCTTGGAGCTGCTGTTTATATACCCTATATGCATTCATGGTCTTCTGGATATCTTTGACATTTGTTATTCGTTAGATTTCGCCTCCCTTAATTAATTTGACACCTATTAGCACAGTTTTTCCTGACCAATTCACCAATTGTGTATTTTCCTGCAATTTATTGACTGTATCCTCACCATAGCACTACTTCAGTCTTTATATTTCTCCCATCATTCATGCTCGCTTGGTGCAGGATTATTTCCAAGTAGGTTCTCACAATCACATTTCTTAATGACCACCTGCTAATCTTGTTATAACGCTCCATATGCTAGAGAACACTAAAGGTAGCAAACCCCAATTTAATTTAAGTGCTTTTCATTGCTAAAAGATTTCAAAGCTGAAGAAATGCTCTCCTACTGGAACCTTTGTCATCAAGGGAAGTTTTCTAGCCTGTTTCGCTTGGTACTGCATTCCCCTTCATAACTGCTTTGGGGGTACTATAACAACTAATTGACTCTCAGCAACAAATTTTCACAATTAAAGCACTAAACTGTTAATTTGGAATTAATTAAGTATTTTCATTTGCTAAAATGTAGATCAGGTGGTGGACAATATTTCAAATATGTGACTTTTTGGATTCTGGATTTGGGCAACAAGATTTTTATCTGGGATTATAGCAGCTTTGATAAAGGCTTTTATCTGGAACAAGTATTTGACAGAAAAAATCATGAAATATGGACTAACACATGTTAAAAATAGTCTAACATTAAACAAGCAACTTAATGCAAAGTTGCATAACTTTTAAACATTTCTATTTTCTTTATATAAAAGTGTAGTGTCCATGAATTTCCTCTGCATTTCTTAAATTGAGAAAATTCCATTACAGCCTTGTCATTACTCACCATCTCCTTCTGAAGTCTACTGTCTACCACTTGCTAAATGGTAACGTTTATATTATTTGACTTTTGAACACCTGAAATATTTTTTCTTTAGACTCCAATGATTCAGGCAAAGAGCAGAAAACTGAGCAACATTCTGCAGTCATCTCTCTGCAGTCATCTATGCCTGAATATCAAGGTTGTTTTGAACTGGGACTTGGTCAAACTATGGTAGGTACTTTCATTTTCTATGCTATTGTTACTTGAATGAATATGGATACATGTGTGCGTCCTGCACGTGCGTGCATGCATGTGTGTATTAAAGAATATGATTAGCATGGTTCATCATGGGCTATTGCCATTGCTTTGTGTTTGATTGCTGAAAATAATTTTGTAGGTTTGTTCCAATTATTCTTATGTCGATCACTGCTATGGTCTGTATGCACCATATGGAGCTCAAGCAATGGTTAGTTTCTCTTTTCTTCTTCAAATGCTCAATAATTTCTTCAATGAAAATTGCACAGATAGTTCAAGTGAAACTATTATTAGTGAGTCATTCCTATTGATGTTTTTCGCAAGCTGACTACTGTAAGGTCGATAAAATCATTCTTTTTTGATTTACTATGGTAATATATAAGAAGAAGTTGAAGAGTTCTGAATTATAATTGTGCATTCCACAATTAATGAATTTGCAATTGATCCAGAAAGCAGTTTACTTCTTTCACATTATTTTGTACTTGAAAAACTTTGATAAGATGTCTTTGTTGTATTTTGAGGTAAACCATTTAGTCTTATTTTCTTGGTCTTTGCATATGATGTGCACTACAATAGAATCTTTTTATTAATTAACTTCCCTATACATGTCTTTATGGCTAGCAGGGTGATTGGCTGTTGTTACATATCCATAGTCATAATTACAAATATCAGCCTTATTCAGTCTGTTTGCATTTGGTTATTGGTACACATGGTCATCCAAAATCTTATGATATTTAAGTTATCTACCCAATTTACCTGGATCTTGTTTCCTTGAGCATAATTTACTTAAGATATTCATTTTGTTACAGAAAATCTTCCCTAATTTTGTAATTTTAAATATGGATGTGCTTTGTTTGCTTAGTCAATCTTGCTACCAGAGTTTTTCTACGATGCAAAGAAGGAATCTAGATAAGACAGTGATTGCAGGACTTAATCATATACTAAAAAACAAAAATAGATTGTTTGGGTAATCAGATGTATTATAAATCCTGTTGCATGGTACAATGGGGAAAAAGAGGTGGGCCATTCAAAATGTTAGAGCAAATGCATTTGTGACGGTGTAGAGAACTGTATTATTTTAAAAACAATAGAGCAAGTTAACCCTTTATTCAGAGAATATTATTTGTTTTGCTTTCCATGTGTTATGTTGTCTCTTTCTGGAGATCAACATTCCTTTAAGTGGGTATTAGATATTCAATCAATTGTAAAATATTTAAGAAATAAAATAATGCAGAGTTTTCATTAAGGCATTCATGAGGTCATGAACTAAGACAGGATAATGAGATAGTTCAAGTGATTCGAGTTTTCATTAAGGCATTCATTAGGTCATGAACTAAGACAGGATAATGAGATAGTTCAAGTGATTAAATGGATCAAGCACTGACTGATCATGTCATATAAGAGTTTAAAGATGCTGTTAGACATAATGCATTTTCTGCATTAATTATGCCTTTTTATGAAGATCCTTGGAATTGGAAATGGGGTCAATTAGTGCAACATTTGGGATCCGTTGGTTGACTGTAACCATTTTAGGACACTTGTCAAATGTCATTTTCAAGTTCCAAAATTCTGGACCAATGCATGTGATGAGAGGGAGCAAGATATTTCCATCAAGGTTGGTGTCTTTTGTTTGAGTAGCGAACAATTAAAAGTGGTCCTTGATTTGCTGAATATGGTTCCAGAGTGCTTGGATATCTAGTATGCTCAAAGGCAAAGAGCATGCTCAAGTTGAACAGCTTCACTCCATCATGATGGCATCAAGTCTAGGCCTTTAATTCTGTGACATTATTGATTGCAGCTCTATGGACCCTAGGAAGCAATGCTCAACTTATTGTTAAGCTTGAATTGCAATTGAGTCAAGTCACCACTCAAAATATAGCTCAAGGGAATGACTTCGATATCATCATAAGGATGAGATGTGGAAGCTTTTGAAGATGTCATTTAGTAATTTATATGTATCTTCTTTCTTGTATTTGAGACTCAAGGTGTTGTAAAGAGCACACAAGTATGATAATGAGCCCTATAGCTCCTTTGTAGATTGGTAAATTGTGCATACGATCATACGCGGTTGTTAGGAACACCAAAACTAAAAACTTATTAAGGCTGCTTGTTGGCAAAAGTTGTACAATACAGGAAACAGGCTGCTAAGAAGTTGGATGATATTGATGATTATGGTTGTAAATATTTTGAGTTGGATTTTTGTCAAGCATCATAGTAACCTCCCCCTAGCTTTGTTCTTTGTTTCAACTCACCACAATGTCAATGAGGAAGGCTCAATAAACATAATTTGGAATTGATGTGCTTCGGTTGATGTGAATCCTGGAGGTGGTAAGCTTTTGTGTCAATAGAGATGGTCTACAGGAGTCAAGCCTGCCCAAGCCTTCTCACTTATCCTAGTTCAAGGTGGAGCCTAGGTAACATACTGCTGCAATGTACTTTTTTCTTTCAACTATTAAAATTTTATTTAGATGGTATCACATGATGTTGCAGACATATAGGCTAGCATCATTTTTGGGCTTAGCATTGCCTGTCTAGAAAAGGATTCTCTATTATGGACACATTAAAAATTTTCTGCTCTCAAAAGTTGGTATAAGAATAATTCTTTCTCCATGAAGGATGGGCAGTCTCTCCAACAAGGTAAAACTTCTTAGCAGGCCCTAGTTTTCGGTGAATAACCAGTTGTAGTGGTTGGCATGTTGATAAGGTGATGAAGCAGTTATCAGGTGCCCTCGTGCAAACCTGGTAGCACATTAATGATGGTATCAGTTTCAAATCATGGAAAAATCAGCCTCTGGTCTAAGCTTACAAAATGGTGAGATGCCTTCCTTCAAACCTAGTATGTGGAATTGCTGGGGTAAATCCCCACATGAAAAGGAAATAACTGAAAACAAATCCCAAAATTATGGAAGCCTTGTTATACTACTAATTTGGGAGCAACTCCCTTTTTCTTTGCTACTAAAGCTGACACCCAATCTTCCTCTAATCAAACCATTGTTGTGTCCCTGCATGACTTGATTTTGAGCTGAACCTCTTTCCTGGGTTTGACAAGAACTGGTGCTACCATTCCTCCCCCCTTCAAAATTATCCTTGTCCTTTCAGATGAGGAAACCACTTGTTTGAATGAGCTAGATTTTCCCAAGTTCATCTTCGATTGATAAGCCTATCGAGCAAATTTCTGTACGACAAATTGTTTCCTTTATGGTTCCAAGAAAATTGAAGCAATTCTTGTGTCTCAGATCACAACAATCTTGTATGTGAAATCGGTGGCAACTAAGATCTAACTACGACATGTTCTCCTAAGTCCCACTATTTTCTCAAGCACCAATATCTAGAATTCCAGGTGCAACCATAATCTAAAATGTAGGTCCAATTAGTACGTCACCTTCCTTGCCTACATGTTGGATCACCTCGAATGGGCTGACATGTCTTGGAATAAGCATTTGAATCATTCACTTCAATACTGTGGTTTGATGGTACGGTTGTAGCTTGAGATACACTTGATCACTGACCACAAATTCCCTTCCATACAATGCTTATCATATAATTTTGAGCTAGCACCGATTATGTTTCAGATCCTGTAGAATTATACCTGAAGCTTGTAATTCCATGTCAACCAATTCCACCTTTGTTGAGCCAGAACATGGCAGATAATGCCCATAGAATGCTTTAAAGAATGTTATTACATCAATTCTATCCATGAAAGCCATTAGACCTAGTATTTTGGTTGGTCTGGCATAAAGAAAAAAGGTAAGTCTGCAAACATCAATTCAAGGTTCATATCTGACCAAACTGTTCTGGATATTAAGCATTCTTCAATTTTAATTTTGCACCTTGCAACTGAAACATATTATTCCCAGAACTCACTGATATAGGTTTAGTCTTGAGCACTCTTAATAGGTTTATATGGATGTCTAAACATGTTGACAACCATCAATATAGTACTTTTTCTGGTTGAAGGAGGCAACCCATTTATAGAATTCGTTGAAATTTCTGCCCTAGCTCAGTGTTAAATATGGAGTGGCTATAGTATGTGTGGTAGTCTCATTATTATTTCTTTGGAATATATCAGGCTCTACCATACAGTCTTTGACATCTTTAATTTTCTTTAGGAATTGCACATGTAAATTAAAAGATACTCTTGATGGTGTCCCACCCGGATCCGAGATCATAAGTTGGAGGCCGTGGCAACCACCACATACTCACGAAAAACTATCTCTACAAGCATGCAAGGCATCTCATTACGATATTATAAAGCAACAGCGGAACAAATAATCAATAAATTAACATTCAAACTTAATTGAAATAATTAAATCAAATATTTTATCCGATAATATTCTAAATCTTGCATCAAATTTCAATAAATCATAATCTAAAATAAAGATATCAAATTTTATTTCTAATCGGTCTCTCATAATGAATCCTCGAGTCAAGCTGGTTCTTTAAATCTATAAAAATCATAAAAATATAGAATAATGAACTAGACAACTCAGTAAGCAATGAATACTTTAGCTAGATAAATCAAGCAATAATAATATATTGAAAATAAGCATGCAAGATATATCAAAACAAAATCCAATTCAAAATATACAATACTATCCAAACAATAGGCATGCGGATCCAATTTTTTCAGAATCCAAATTTTGTTTGTAAATCAATTTCTTTCGCAACATCACATTCATCTCAATAATCATGAACCACGACTAGATTTATACCTTATGGCTAGGCCAGAATATGAACTCGTCAAAGTGCCACTGTATAACTCTTAATGACAGAATATCAAAGTACCAACGTACAAAGTCTCGCGAGCAGGGTATTAAAATACCAGCGTATGATACTTCGCTGGTTGAGTATCGAAATACCAGCTTATAACTCTCCATTGGTAGGGTATCGAAATACTAACATATAATGCCCCACCGGTAGTATCAAAATACTAGTGTATAACACCCCACTAACAGGGTATCGAGATACCAGCATATAACACTCCACTGATAGGGTATCGAAACATAGTCTAGTTGCTAGTTAAAATCCATCTCAAATCAAAATACTTCTTAAATGATATATTTCATGTTTCAAGTCGAATAATTTACAAAGCCATGTGACATCAAGTTCAATTGGACATAATCCATATCAAATTCATTATGTTTGATCATAAATCATTTGATATTTTGAAAAAGGGCATATTCAATAATTAAAATTATTATGTATCATTGTAAATCATGATAAAATATTTTATAATTTATTGATAAATCTAAAAAAAGAGTTACATTACTTATCTTGTAAGCGAAATCAATCGATAGATTTAATTAATTTTGACAATTTCTCTTAGAGCCTAATATTTAAAAATTATATCCTTATTAGTTTTTGCTATGATTATTTTAAAAATAAAAATTTTAAATTCTGATACCCTCGTAGGGTTGGCCAATTGATAGCATCCGACATCTTGGTTAGTCCGATCAAGGGCATCCAATTGATCAATTATAGATCAAGAGTCATGCTAGGATGCTAAGATTTAATTGGTGGAGAAATCTAATGGTGCTTGGCTTGATCGAGGTGGGGACTAGCATGCCATCCAGGAGCCATGGGTCAGGACCCTTTCATCGGTGTCCATCAAAGTCATTGAAGGAAGATCACTACTAGATCAAACAACCCTATAGAGACAGTGGAGAGAGACAATTCTAAAGAGAAACTTTGTAGAGAGAGAAAGTAGGGAAGAAAGAGAAAAAGAAAAGACAGGATGAGAAGAGATAGAAACAGGACTCTCTCTTCTCTTCTTTTTTTTCTTTTTCGTTTCTTTTTCTTTTCTTTTTTTCTCTTCCCCTGGTTTCTTGGTGAAATAGGGGAGTTGAGCTCTCCTTTTTCCTGTAGTCGAGAAGCGGGCGATGGCCATGGCTGACGGTGCTGGCCATGGTGGCACAACGGAAACCTACCCCACAAGCAATCAGTGGTGATGATCGGCATCGGAAAGTAAAGAAACAAGGGAATCAAAATTGGAATAGGGGAGGGGATTTCAACTAAATTTTCTGGAGGTTCCTGGCAAAATTTGACGAGTGGCAACTCACTGGAGAGGGGAAAGACTGGGGAAGGGAAATGGAGGGGAATCGGGGTTCCATACCTCGTCTCCGGCAAGGTTTTAAGGCCAACATGGTGAAGGGCATCCAGGAGAAGAAGAAGAGAAGGATGGGCTTCTCCGGCGATGGTTCAATGGCTGATTGTGTTGAGGTCCAAAGGGGCTTGATCCCTTTAAATAGGGCTGAAGGGAGGAGTCAAGTCCTCTTAGCGTTGGACTCCCCCAATCGACAATGGGAGTCTTCTTCATCGTCATTTTTTTCCATGCATTAAATTCATGTTGCTCCTTTTGGGTCCCTTTTTTAGCTTATTGGGTCCGTCAAGTGGACCAAGCCCAGTTTGTTGGTAAGTCCAGATGGGCTAGATCATCACATATGGCCTCCTTGAGGATATGACTGAAGCTCCTTCAATAAGATTTATTTAAGCTCAGAACTAGATGGTTCATCAATTCTTTCCTTTGGGAAAGCAACCTATCATTGGCGTGACTATGCTCCAATGCTAGATCCTCTTGAAGTCATTTCCAAATCTTTTGAATCTTGATACTAGTCACCCTTTTTTTTGATGCCATAATGCTAGATTCTCTTGAAGTCATTTCCAAATTTTTTGAATCTTGATACTAGTCACCCTTTTTTGATGCCATTTGAGTATTATGAATCATTTTTTCGTAATTACAGACAAGTTTTTTTTTTCCCCCCCTTGTTAGGATAATGCATCTACTACTAAATTTTCCCTTCTGGCTGATAAATTATCTCATACTCATACCCGCTCCTACCCATTTATATTGCTCCATGATGGTCACTTCGTGCTGTCAAAAATATTTTAGGCTTTTGTGATCCATTTGAAGTTTGACCTATAAGGATAGAATTCCAATTATTAATTCCTTCAATTTTAGCCATCATCCTTTTTAAAGTAGAGAATCAAAACTCAAATAGAAATGGCCTTGCTAATATAGGTGAGTGGTCTACATTCGTGCTTCAACACTGCTTATTTGCCTTGAGCTGATGTGTCATATTCTACTATTGAATTTTGTTGGAATCAAGTAGGGCTAACAAAGAGAACAATAGATATGGGGTATTTTAGCTGCTCAAATTCAGCCAGTTCATCTGACAACACCAAGCTGTCATTAATGTAGCAAAGCTGTTGATGCAGAGGCTTTATTGCCATTGTTGTGCACAGACCAACAATGCTAAATTTGTCATCCACAAAAATACTCAAACCTTTTTTTTTCGAGAATAGACCATTCAAACTTGAGTTTTATTTTGTCAAAATCAACGGCTACTCCTTTGCTTGAAATTATCTGCCCAAGTATTTTACTTCAGTCTTTCCAAACACTCATTTCAGCTGCTTCGCCTATATTCGTGATTACAAAACTTCTTGCACCATGCATAAATGGTCCATATGATTAAATTAAAACATTATAGGACAAGGACTAGCACAAAGTTGCTTATATAGGACCAAAACATGTTGTTCATCAATGATTTGAATGTAGGGGGGGCATTGTTGAGCCCAAATGGCACTACCAAGAACTCTTTGTGGGAGTCCTAAATTCCATTCTGTGTCTATCATCAGCGATCATACTGATCTAGTGGTACCTGGGTTGTAAATCTAACCTTGAGAAGAATTGTACCATATGTGACTCATCCAAAAGCTCATTTACTTTGTACCAAAAAAAAAAAAAAAAAGGCTCATTTACTACTGAACTGGGATATCATTGATTGTTATATTATAAAATGCATGGTAACATATAAAAAATTGCCACCCATCCATTTTACCAGCAACACCAATCAGGATTATCAGCTTGCTTGGACAAATGATACCCAGCATTGAGCATCTCCTTCACAATCTATTCAATGACTTCTTTTGGAATTGTAGATAGTAATGGGGACATTGGTTGGCTTGGCCTTGCTTTACATCTTGATTTTATGATATATCATTATGTGGTGGTAACCCATGGGGTTTCTCAAATGGTATGGAAATTCTTTTTCTTTTATAGTCAAAGAATTTGAATAGATAATTAGGTACATTAACTTTAGGTTCTGCAATAAACTACATAGTTATCTTGTGAGCATCTAGCTGGAATATCCTCCACATTGTATGCACAAATGCAATTTGCACTGCAATAGTGGTCTGCCCTTTCTAAATGGTATTCACTCTCTCCCATGAAGAAGTTTTAGATGCTTTCAATCACATGTGATAGGATCCAATTGTTCATGCAATTGGACACCTAAGTTAGACTTGAGTAGTAAGAACATGTGTCTCACAGGCTAATATCCTTGGATGTCTATCTTCTTATCCTTGCATTGGCCTAAGGATTATGGTTTATTGCCATCGACTGCTAAAACTTGGCATGCTCATCGTGGGGAAATTGAGTTCTGTAACTTTGTGGCCATCCTTTTATTTATGAAACTATCTGTGCTTATATCAGTCGAGATTGGCATCTTCCTTCTATCACTCCAGCGAGCCTCGTGGTCTATGGTGATGTTACCCAAACAATGCATGAAAATGAATTTCTACATATCCGTGCTAAGGTTCTGTCTCTTTTCCTCTATGGCTTCTATGTCATCTGCAGCAAAGCATGAAAACTTTGCTAAGTGTTGCAACAATCTTCAAGCGTAAATTCCTCATGCAATTGCAACAGAACCCCGTTTATCATTAGGCCCCCATCATGTCAATTTCTTAATGGGAGTCAATTGACCAACTATGTCTGGCAGGGTTGGAGGTTATAATGTGCTCAAGCATTGAGAATTCAACAACTTTCTAGACTCTAGACTCTGAAGCTTTTCTTCTTACATTCTGACTAATCCTACAGTTGCAACTAATGTGCAGGGCAATATATTCATATTTCTACTACAATCTCCCTTAACCCGCAGAGGGAGATTGGCCTCACCCTCCAAATTAAAGGAAGCTTATGTGGCTATGTTTCTTGGTATCCACTATATTGTTCTATTCAACAGATTCACTTGAATCTGTTTCAGCATAGTGAGGAAAATGCAGTCAAGCATAGCGAGTTAGAATCACATTTTCCTCAGCTTCACCCTGCTCCACTTTTGACCTTTGACTTGGTCTGGTCTCCTTATCACTCACCTATCACAACTGAAATCAGAATCTAGTTATCTTGTAATTAGATGGCTGCTAGGTTTCACATAAGTCCTTCAGAATTGTAGTTTCATCTTACACATTTATCTTCAACTTCTCGAGATGGCCCCTGTTAGCTGCTGTTGACTCAGCTCTGATACCAGACAGTATAAAATAGTGTTGGTATTGCTTTGATTCAAGGAGAAACTATCCTCCAAGTTTGATGAAAGTGTTGCCAACCTGGAAGAGATCAAGGAGAAACTATCCTCCAAGTTTGATGAAAGTGTTGCCAACCTGGAAGAGATGATACCTTGCATGCATATCAATGATAGAGGAAGGAAAATTTAGATTTCTTGTGGGTCAAACAGCACTGAATTTCTTTTGAGCTTTTTTGGATTGGCTACTTTTGCATTGTAGACACAGATTACTCCATTACATAAATTATAAAGGAAGGAAATTTTAATGGATAATTGAGGCAAAGGATAGCCTCTTACTGATGAAGGTAAAGATTTTAAGAGTTTCAATTTTTAATTTGCTTTCAGGAATTCTGTTAGTAAATAATGATGCATTGAAAGTTCATATTATTTGATCCATGGTAAAGAGGGTAAACAAATCTGTTTCTTTAGCAAGAAGCTAGAAGATATGTAGTTGATTAGGCTCTTATACATACCAAATACAGACTATGAGGTATTTATGACTATAACATGTTCTAGGTAAATGAAAGTTTTTTAGCTTTAAGTGCCCAAATTATTTTACTAGTTAAGTTAATGACTTGTTGAAGCTTATGGGTTTATTGCTAAACAATAGAATTGAAAATTTTCTTGGTTAGAAGACTCCATTATTGGTTAGTGTGGCTATTAAAATCTCTCTCTGTCTCTCGCTCGCTCGCTCGCTCACTCTCACTCTTGCTCTCTGGCTGGTACAGAGATATCACTAAAATCACTAAGAAAAATCAACCACTTTAGGTGAGCGATCGAGAGAAAAACCATTTGTATTATTTGTTTCTAGGAGTACTACATGAGAATTCTAATTGCTTATGTGGGAGAGTTGATTGAGAGAATTGTCAGGTTGCTTGAACGAATATGATTGAGATTTGATTTATTAGTACCGGGTAGGAAGTTGATGTAGTAATTCAGGAGTAAAGTTATCGAGTGTGTTTTTAAACAATTAGTTGCATAGTTTGTCTCCCAAATGGAATTCTTTTCATGGATGTATACTTAAACAAAAGATAGGGTATTTTCACCTTCCATAAAAAGGGTATTTGCATATTCTTTTGTGAAAGATAGCTTCTCTAACCTTTTAGTTTGTAAGTAGGCCAATAATAGATTGGATTAAAGTTAGTCTAAGTTTGATCCACTAATCTAGACACTTGGCCCAATTTGATTTGTTGATTTGATTGATTAGTCAAAAATCAAATCAATCTGAAGTTGCTAAACATCTAATATCTGATCCATGGATCCAATTTATCTCTCTCACTTTCATAGCCCTTCCCACTAAACCCCTTCTCCCTCCATTTCAAATGGACCTCAAACTGCTATGCCAACTCCTTGCTGGAGATTCAGGGTTGAAATCATAGGAATGAGTTAGGGT
This sequence comes from Elaeis guineensis, assembly GCF_000442705.2. Classification (NCBI taxonomy): domain Eukaryota; kingdom Viridiplantae; phylum Streptophyta; class Magnoliopsida; order Arecales; family Arecaceae; genus Elaeis; species Elaeis guineensis. The sequence goes on from NC_025998.2 coordinate 108,150,152, forward strand.
TCACTTACCATACTTGGAGGGATGGATAAAGGCGCAATGTCAAATCAATCTTTGCCATCTTGGCTTGAGCCCACCAGAACCGTTACTAAAGAGCCACCCCAAGATGTTCTTAAGTGGAGTTATGGTTCCCAAACCAAAATGAGCAAGTGTGTAAAAGAACAAAAAGAATGAAAGAAGACAAGGGAGGAGGGACAAGGGGAAGGGGCCTGCAGTTTGTAAGAGATGAATGAGAGGAAGTAGGCCATGGATTTGGCAAGAATGGAGGGGAAGGGGGCATGTGTTTGGAGAGATATAGGGGATAGGGTTTGCAATTGCTGCATTTGTGGAGCAGGACCTTCTCAATCCATTTTTACCTTGATTCTAATCTCGGATATCAATGCAACCTGGGCATCTATGCCATGTTAGAAATATTGTCGAAGTCATTTGATTTCTTTATGATTTGTCATCAATTATAAGGTTGAGCTGGACTGAGTTTGGAAGCTAAATATTATGTTATCTATCTCCTTCATCTTATGTGCTACGTATGATCTGTCAAGTCATACCAATTGTAATTCTAGATTCCAATAGTTAGTTCATCTTATGCTTTAGTGGCTTATATGACCATAAGTTCAATAGTCTAGACTTAATGATCTCCATGAAACATTTTTAAAAAACTTAGCAAATTCTTGATCTGGTATATGACCATTTTATTACCATTACTAATATAAAATCATACAACTCAATCCACAATCAGGTGCTGTATGAATCTCGGTCTATGCTGATCATGATTCTAATCATCATCATCATGGTACACCATACCAATCCATACTGATGCATACCAGCATACCATGTAGGAACCGAATCGGGTGGTATGGGGGAGTACTGAGTATCAGTATGCCAAACCAATCCTGTACCATGCTTACAGACACTTTACAGAGATGATACTGGTATGGGATCCAGTACCGAGGTTGCAAACCATGGTGATCACTCATGGCAGCGAAGAAAGAGGCAGGGTAGGGAGTGCAGGAAGGGCAGATAGGGTCTGGGATCCAATTCTCTTCCATTTCTAAAAGTTATAGCACTTTATAGTATCAGCTGCCATAAGTTTAAATTTTACTGGTAGATCATGGATGCACAATATAGCTTAAATAATATAATTTTGATATGTAATCATTACTTTATGAGATTTGTTAAGTCATTATCAGATTGGATCAACCTAAGTCCAGTCCAACTAGTAACCTCATAACAGGATTTAGGCCACTCTCGAGTGGGGTCAAAAATATTTACACTATTTGCATAATCGGATTCAAGTTTGGGATTGGGTCTATTTCAAGATCCAATCCATTGACAAGCCTAGCAATGAAGTTCTACACTGGAAGGAAGGAGTGATAACCAGTCAGCTGAAGGAGAGGACTTGTGAGGACACTGTTGTATAATAGGGTTAAGGTAATTTGCTATTGTAAGATGTTTTATGCAATTTTGTGGAACAAAGATTTGTTTATAACATTGGTTGGTGAGAATTGTATCAATTTTCTAAGAAAGAGCCGCTGATTACTGTTATCAAAAGCTTAAGGCATGCTTTCTTTTCTTGCACTCTCATGTTCCTCATGAAAATCAAGTTTCCGTTGCTTGGCATCAACAAATTTAACTGTTTTATTTAGGAAATGATATTGTTTTTGAGCTGTGCAAAAGACATTTTTAGCATTTGGGTTGACTATATGCAAACTAAGAGTCTGAAATATCAAACCTTTTTTCAGTCCTGTGTATCTGGACACGAAGTTCTGATTTCTGAATAATGTATACAAAAAATATGAAATTCCTAAAGCTTCTTCTGGAAAATACTTGGCCCCTTTTAAAAAAGGAATAGCATTGCTCAGATAAAAAAAATGCAATTCCTTTTATTTTGATAGTGATAAAAGGTTGCTTGAGTGTATATGATTAAAAGAACCTTTTTCCTTTGGGGGTGGGTGGTTGTGATGGGAAGGAAACAGATAAATTTTATTTTCTATTCAGAACACATAATCAATGAATATTCTTCAATCTTTGACATATTGCATTTTTACACTTTCTTGAGATGATAAGTTGTCAGTGCTTGATTACTATTAAGAGTTGGGAGCATTGTCAATGACCAACGTTCTTTTTACTATGAAGCATGGGCGTATGCTTTTGCCATTGAATATGAGCACCGATGGACCAATCTATGTGAATGCAAAGCAGTTTCATGGTATCCTGCGTCGTCGACAGGCTCGTGCTAAGGCAGAGAGAGAGAACAAACGGACTAAAGTCCGGAAGGTATGCACCCTACAACACATGGATTGTTACATTGTTCTCCTCTTTTTCCTCAAACTGATTAGAGTTAAGGTGGTATATCCAATATATTATATTAGCCTCGAAGACCAAAATATGTGCAAAATTTTTTTCTAATATTAGTATGGTGCATTTTTTCCAAAATGCCGTCTTTTTTTAAATTTTCTTTGACCAAATGACTAGTTGTTAAGTGGCTAAGAGGGAACTTTGATGGATTTGTGATAATTTTGAAACCTTTTCAATACAGTGATCCATCTCTTTGATAGACTTGTGTGATTCTTTTTTTGAGTTTTCATTTCTACAGCCATACCTGCATGAGTCACGTCACCTACATGCTATGCGCCGGGCAAGAGGCAGTGGTGGTCGCTTTCTTAACACAACAAAGGCAGGCACAGGACAAGGTGGTAACCTCAATACCAAGGTGAGAGTTGAGGCGCCTCCCCTCGTCCTGCTGCATGTCCAAGATCTGAAGTCCTGCAATCTGATAGCGGGAATATCATCTCAGCAAGTGGTAGCTCAAGCTTATCAGGATCGGAGGTTTCGAGCATGTATGCTCGGGAGGATGATCACTTCCAGGTCATTGAGCGTCTTCATCCATCTGGTTCCCACCCTATGTCTAATATGATGGATGGAGTGCATGGTGCAAGTATCCACATGAAGTGGGTGACAGCAGCTGATGGCTGCTGTGACCTCCTTAAAGTCTGATGACGGTGATACTGGGGAGGGGTGGCTGTCAATTGTAGTATTTGCTTCTTCGGGCTGAAGATGGGTACTCAGCTTGAGAGTAATGCTGCACCATATTGAATCCCCTCCAAAGCTTTCGACCAAATGGAAGAGCTGGCTGCACTTTCATTCTGCTTGCGAAGCCAGTTCTGGTTCAGGGATTGTCCCTACCATCATTTGGTCATTTTCTGAAGGCAATTCATTCTTGGCTTACGTCTTTCTCATCGCTCAACGGTTCCTGGAACTCTAGCAGCCTTGGGAAAGTCTTCTATCTGTAAAAAGGACATCTGCAGCGTTCATCCCTGTCAGTGCTGGTACTTAGAATAGGAACCAAAATTCTGGAGTGGTAATGTTTGTAACCATGATATGGCTGGATAGCTGGTGCCTTTGAGGGAGATTGCTTAAGGTCAGGCATTCAAGTTTTGAATCCTGAGCTTTGGTAATATGTAGCTTTATGTGTGGAAACTAGTTTGGTTGTTTGATGTCATATGGCATTGTTCATGGTATGATTATTTACTTTTGAAGCCCTTAGTATCTATCACCTGTTGTTCATGTTTCGATTATGTTGGTTAGCTTAAACAATGGGGTTGGTGCCCAAATTTCATTCCCCATCATCCAAAAATATTCCTAGGATCGCATCAGCACAGCAAGGAAGTGGTTAATATGGCTGCAAGTATGATTCAGATGATTGTGAATGGGATCTAACTTTGGCGCCGTTCCGTTAGTTCATGTGTAGATCCCTTACCACGTTATATCCAATATAAATGTTCAGGATTTACACTTGACCTGGTATAAATAATCCAGGTGTTTGTTTTCGAAATTGTTCCACGCTTGGACTTTGGTTAATTGTTTTACGGCTTCTGACGGTACGCTTACAGGAAAGCACAGGCACCGTAAACCTGACGTAGCCACCTCAACGTCGACGCAGTATGGTTGCAGAATAATTTTTTTAAAAAATAAGAAAAACTCATCCAGATATTGTTGGACGGATATGGCTTATTTAACGGGACGGAATTTTTTTGACATTTGGTTGGAGGGATAAATGCACGAAATAAAGTGTATTTAACAGCGCATAGGATGGTGATCTGGATTGCCCTTCTACAAATCCGAATTTACTTGAATATCCTCCTCTAATCACTAATTACCTCTGGAACCTTGTTAAAAACTGTTTTTACACGCATACCCTGGGTCTACCAACGCCGTTAATAAAAACAGTTGTTATTTAAATTAAATATCAATTAAGATTTTAAAATTTCATTTTTATCCCTAATCAGTGAATCCAGCAATCGGTCACGATTGTCTCCTCTATTTTCACGATCCTTTAAATGCTGATATGATTCGATTCTCCACCATTGACAATTCGCCTCCCTCTTTTCCCCTCGCCATTCCTTTTCTCAGTGATCACCATTATATCAATTCCTTTCTATCATCAGAGATTGTCACCACTGTCATCCTTCCCAAAATCTGTTTGTTGCTAGCTCCGTTTTTCTCTGAGGATCTCCTCACCGTCGGAGCTCTTTTTGTCGGTCCCTCCCATTGTAGATCATTTTCTGTTGCCGAAAATTATCGCCGCTACCATCCCTTTGCCTAAGTCATTTCGCTACCCCATTTCCTTCAAAGGTCTCCTAATCTCGGAGTTCTCCTTGCTGCCGTACGTCTCCCTATTCAATTTGCTAGTATCTTCCCTATTCCGATAGAAGAGTCTATTTAAACCAAATGAATAGGCCGATGTTAATTATATTTAATAATATATATATATTTTATTGATTTTATAAGAATTATACATGCTTATACAAGGTATGTTGGTGCTTATTGTATATTTTTTAGTTTGTACAATGATATTTCATGCTCATGTTATATTTTCCTATAAGTGAAATTGTACTTTTGATATCTGCACCGATAACAATTAGTAATGGTATGAGATTTTTTATGGTTGTATAGGATCTATAAATACTTGGATAATATACAATAGTATTTGTCATAGTTCTCTTATATACTGTACTATGACATCTTGTGACCGTATTAAATTCTCTAATATTTCTTCCTTCATTTTTTACTTAAAAAAAAAAAAGACAAAATGAACAGACCAAACAAAAACAAAAGATGCCATACAAAAGATTTAGATGTTTTCCTTTTTGGTCTCCATTTTCTTTCATTTTGTTAATATAATTTTGGTTGATAAGCATTCTCTTTTATAATCTATATTATTTATATCTATTTATTTCATATACAGGCTTCTTAAAATGGAGTAGCAACTATTCAAATTGAAGGTGAAATTTAGAGGATATTTTAAGAAGCTTAAAAATTCTATAAGATGAAGTACTATTTTGGGAGATAAAAGAGCTGGTTAATTGATATTGACTACTATTGCTATAAAGACTTATATAATGATATAGTGCATATCTTCAATTTGAATCTTGAACAAAACATAAAGATTTGGTCTGTGATTAGATATTTATCACTTAAGTCTTATATGATATTAAACACAGGTTACAAATTGATGAGTTTGTTTGTGGAATACAAGGATTTAAAAGAGTGCTTCTTATTTGTCCCAAAAAAGGTCAATAATATACAACTTTCTCAATCAACATTAGGCAGCCAAGATCAATTTGAAAGGCAGAATCAAAATGAACCTCTAGCTACCATAGGCATTGATACCCCAATTGGTGCTGTTGAAAATAATGACTGTTGGGATACATGATGAAACTATATTTCAAAAAGAGTAAAAAATAGATACTGAAATTTATGATTCTAAGTAGTTATCACTGTATTTATAATAGTGATTCTGATGATGATGATTATAAAAATATTATTGAGTATGAGGGAGAGACATATAAGATTTATAATGAGAATCCTAACACAGTCGTAGAGGCAAAATATGCAAGTCAAAAATAGTTCAAGATGGCACTAAATCAATATGCTATACTAAATGAATTTACTGTAAGAGTTCTCAAAAGTAAATCGAGTAGAATAATAGTAACTTGCAAAGATGAAACTTGTAATTGGAGACTCCATGCTTCACTACTATGTGATGGTTATACATTTGAGGTATTAAAGTTGAAATATCGATTTTTTATGTTATCGTGTTTATGAAAAATATTGCATGTACTAATATATTGTTTATTTACATGTGTAGGTCCAAAAATTGAATGAGCCTCATACATACTCATCTGTGAATAAGTGTGGCAACAAAATGGCCACACAATTTTGGATACGTAATAGGGTGATTGGTTGGCTAAGAAAAGAGAATGACTTATCACTTATAAAATTAAGAAGGAGATTGTTGCAGTTTCATCATGTTGAGCTTCCATATCATAAAGTTTGGCGAGAAAAAGAGCTCACCATGTCCTTGATTCATGGTAATTGGGCAGATTCTTTTGAGAGAATGAAAGATTTCAAGAAAGAGCTTTTAAGAAATCCGGATAGTGTAGTAAAGTTGAAATTAGATGTGGTTGGTGATAAGCATTACTTCCACTGCTTCTTTATAAGTCTACGAGCTTGCACTATTGACTTCTTAGCTGGTTGTAGGCTTTTCATAGGCCTGGATGGCTGTCACATAAAGAAAAAGTTTAAGGGTGTGATGATAGCTACTACAGCACTTGATAGAAATAATGGTTTGTTTCCAGTTGCTTTTGGTATAACAGCATCTAAAAATAATGATAGCTGGATTTAATTTTTGGGGGCATTTAAAGAATCAATTGAAACTTTAGAAGGTTTAGTACTTGTATTATATCAACAAAAGAGACTAGAAGAAGTGGTACTATAGATATACCCTTAAGCAGAACATAGAAAATGCATGAGGAATTTATATAAAAACTTTCCAAAAAAGTTTCCAGGACATTGGCTTAAAATTAAGGTATGGGGAGCTACAAGGGCATATAAAAAAGTTGAGTATGATGATATCATGAATCAAATTAAGGAGGCTAGCTTGGAGGCATTTAAGTATCTTAGTGCTAAAAATATTGGTTTATGAAGTAGATCACAATTTATCACAGCTAAGTATTCCTATATAATGAATAATCTTCAGAGTCATTCAATGTTTGGGTTTCTAAGGCTAGACATAGATCAGTTTTTGATTTATTGGATATTGTAAAACAAAAAATTATGGTAAAGATGGAAGTGAGAAGGAGAATGGTTGCTCGCTGGAATGAAAATTTAGTTCATATCGTAATAAAATTTATATAAGGGATATTAGTCTTAAGTTGGGTGATTATAATGTTTATAGAATAAGTGATTACAAAGCAGAAGAAATTGAGATGAATGGAAGATATAAAGTAATCCTCAATGAACAAAAGTGCTCTTATCGTTTGTGGGAGGTGTCAGGATTCCTTGTATACATGCTGCGGCTTTTATTTGTAGTATGAGAGGTACAAAATTAGAAAATTATATCTTGAAGTATTTTACTATTGCAAAGTATAAGATTACTCAAACATTAGAAATTAGACAATTATTTGATAAGACCCAATGGATAAAAATTGATAGTGGGTACAGGGTGCTACCCCCTAAGCTTAGTCTAAGACCTTTAGGAAGGTCAAAAAAGAAGATAATTAGAGGTACAGATGAGAATACATCGAAGAAGATCGACAAATGCAAGCATTGTGGTCAGCTTGGGCATCATGCAAAGACTTGCAAAAATCTAGTAGTGGAGAAATCTCAAGCTTCAGTATCCTCGTCTTTTGCACCGAAAAAAATTGGGAGGTAACATGTAGCACTATTCTGACTTTATGATATTTATCATTTATCACTTATCATTAAAATATTATAGGCCCAAGGAAAATAGTTTAAGAGAAAGAGTATCAATTATAGGAGATATATATGCAGTATTCATAGCACCGAGAGGGCGAAAAAACAAAAGACGTCCCCACAAGCAGACTAAAAGAATGGGAGTTTCAGTCGAAGAGGATAATTCGCACTCATAATCTTGATTGGTATGTGATTGGATATATGCAATATAATTTTTGTATCTTATTTGCTTTCAAGTTATTTGGATTGCAGTTACAATTATTACCAAACATAATTTATTTGTTGATTTAGAGTTAATTTACTGGTTTGCAGGGACTCTCTTGTTGCATTTAAATTGTGGGGGCTTGGTGGTAAGCTACCAGGAGTTCTTTTCTTCCTTTTCTCATTGTTTTGTTCCATGTAAAGCTTAATGGTGGATTCAGAGGTAGACTTTTCTATGGAACAATAGTTCTTCATGTTGAGTTTTGCTTCATATCTCATGCAGAAAAGAAAGTGTCAATCTGAACCAGTGTGCACAAAGTGACAAAAGTGCTACCTGTTTCTTGTTCATGTATCATATCATATCATAAATGGATGGCTACCTATTTTCTGTTTGCAAAGCAATTCGTTTGATAATCAGCTCAAGCTTTTTTATTTTATTCTGAGCATCTGCTTTTCCTATTGTGATTGTAACTAGCTAGTGCATTTAAGCAGCTAGAATCTTCCATAATTGCTTTTTCAAACAATGATCTGCGACTTCAGCTCTGTAGCTTGTCTGTAAGCCCCAGACTGCCTCAAAGTTTTATCAGAAAAGGGTATACTACTGCATAGAAAATTTCTTCATTTGAAAAATTGGAGGTCCAAGTACAAAGGCACCAAACGTCTATCCCGTAGAAGTTTTTTCACTAGTTGAATTTTGTAGTTGCATATTGTTGACTCTGGAACTGAATATGCTATCGAGTATTGATATAGTCTGCTGCTAGAACTTTTACGTACCAGATCGAGCTAACCGTGGCCATGGTAGAATTATTATATCCGTCTTAATGTTACATCTTTGTCAGTGCTTAGCCTGCATTCTCGTGGCCTTGGAATTTGGCTGACTTAAGCACCATGGGAGTCTACTCAAAAAAGACGGAAAATTGTAGGTCAACACTGCTGCAATTTTAACTTTCACATGCTTTTCCAAGTCAACCTATAGAAAGCTACGGAGTTAATTAATAAATATAAAATTATGAAGGCTGTCATATTAATTAATATATTTAATTTTTTTTATATTTATTATATGTATATATCCTATTAAGTATATAAAATTACATAAATATCTTTATAAAATTACTATTTGCATGTATAACCTTAAAAATATTTTTTTTTTACATATCTATCCATTAAGTATATTTCGATCATTTTAATTTAAGTCCGTTAATTTTTTAACGGCATTAGATGGAGTGGGTATATATGTAAAAAAAAAAAAATAGTAAACATGCAAAATAAATATTTTAGAAGGGTATACATGTAAATATTAATTTTGGGAGGGTATTTATACAAAATCCAATATTTCGGAGGTTATACATGCAAAAATCCCTATCAAATTTATCCCCTCATTCTTTTTGTTGCATTTAGAGAGTGGATAAGAATAAAAAAGTGATTAGAGGGATAACATTTCCCCTTTCTATGTTATAAGTTTATATCATCAAAATGAAATAGAATTATATCTGACTATTCATCTATTCCTTCTCGTGCTTTAAGCTTGTTTCCTCTCCCTGCTTCGAGTGCTTGGCTAGATATCTCTCCATTTACACCATCTGTGGCAGCATATCCTCTAATTTATACTATCCAGGCCACTTATATCCTGCCTTTTTTTCTCCATTGAATGCAACCTAATAGTACATTTAGTTGTTGTTAATTTTTTTTTTTAATCAATGATGTAATGAAATGGATGGCATCAGCTACTATTTGCTTTCGATAGGGAAAGAATGAGATCTATATTGAGATATCTTGTGAGCTTGGTTCACTAGGATAGGCGCTATTATATGTGCTATGATTTACTACAATGGATTTGGGCTTTAGGCTCCCTTCATGACTTTAACATACATACATGCATGCATGCATGCATGCGCGCGCGCGCGCACGTGCACACACACACACACACACACACACACACACACACATATATATATATATATGGGTGTGTGTGTATGTATGTATGTATATGGCTAAAAAAAATAACCTTCCATATTTTATATGAATTTGCAAATGTCTCTATATATCTAATTACTATAATGTCAATCTAGTATTTTTTATATTGTTGTAATGTGACCCACTCTCCTTTCAATTGGCATCAGAGCTTATCTATAGTATCTACTTGTTAGTTGATATTGACATAATTTGTCAGAAATGCCTATTTCTAAACTGTCATGAAGGTAATTAAATGATGTTGAGATAATTAGGTGATATAGAGGTAATTAGGTGATGTATCATCACCATTACCACAATAAATAAAATCTATTCTCAAATCCTAACCCTAACACTATCTCTTCTCCCAATACTAATCCCTAAGCCTTATCCCTAAGATGGCCATACATCTGTCATCATCGAACCCTCTACTGCCACTGCCACAACCACCCCCCCAACAGCCGCTGCCCCATCCTCTTTCACTCCCCTTATCAATGGCAACCAAATAGCTCTCCTCCTAAGAAATACACAAGTCTGCCACTTCTGCCATCTCCTTCTCTACTCTTACATTGCCTCTAATAGATTTGCTATCCTCTCAACCTTTGATCCATGCCCTCGACTGTAATTCGACCCCAAGAGAAGCCAGAATGGGAGGAGTAGAGTTGGTGCACCTCTTTTGTGGTCTTTCTTTGCTCCTGCCATATCCTCCTTATCATCATTGGCTCATCATCCTCACCACCAAGCTCTACCTCTTTTATTATGGTCTCTTCTACCCATCTACTAGCCATGACTTCTATAATGTTACTCCTAAACCCTAGATCCTTCTCCACCTCTATTGCCTCTCCCAAATCTGGTGTGGAGAAGGGATTGAATTCAGTAGATCTGAAGGAGGTGGAGAGGGTTAATAAAGTGATCGAGGACTCTTTACCTTAGATCGGAACATGGAGGTGGCATTGGACAAGTGCAGTGTTGATCTCAACCCTTCTCTTGTGATCAATGTCCTCGAGAGATTTTAGCATACCCATAAGCCATTATACATATTCTTCCCATGGATTAGAGGGAGGCCAGTGTTCGCACATGACTCTAGCACTTGCAACAAGATGCGGAGCATTTTGGGGAAGATGAGGTAGTTTGATACCATGGTGGCATTCCTAGAGGAGATGGAAAAAAAAGAGGTTTTTTATGGTGGAGGCATTCAAGACATCAATCAAAACCTTTGCCGCTATTGAGGAGATGAAGAAAGAACTTGAGATCTTCTAGTTGATGAAAAGGTATGATTTTGTTGTAGGATTGGAGATGATTATTTTCCTCAAGGGCTAGCTTGCTACAGCTGCAGTGGTAGTGGGTATGGCCATCTTTGGGGGGGGAGGATTGAGGTGGGGGGATGGGCTTAAGATTAGGGTTTATTTATGGACATGATGGTAATGATAGATCTATATCCCCTAATTACCTCTATATCAACTAAAAAGTAGGTATTTCCTATGAACTACATCTACCCCAGCTAACAAGTAGGCATCGCTAGTAGGGTTGAAATCATGTCGAATACGGATTGGATACCAGTAAATCTATATCTATATTTATTTTATTTGATAAATATAAATATGGATATAGATATTATTTGAATGTAAAAATTTATATCTATATTTATTTTAAATAGATATGGATAATGAAAGTATGGATACAATTGTAGATATAAGTTGGATAGTGAAACTTTATAACTACAGAATCAAATATATTACTAAATAGATGATAAAATAAGTTAATAGCATGTTTATATATTATATATTTTTTTAAAATTAATAATTATTATATAAAATTATATAGGGTTATAGGTAGATTTAGATATTTGGATATGGATCGGATATTTGTCTATCCATATTCATATCTATTTTTCTTTGATGGATATGGATATGGATATGGATACGGATATTAGTTAGATCCTCAAATTTTTATCATATCCAGATTGATTCGGATACGACAATGGATCTGGATGGATATTATTCATATTACTTTTACCCTTAATCATTGGTGAGCTTTAACACCAATTGAGATGAGGGTGGGCTACATTGCAATAATGTGAAAAATCCAAGGTTGATATTACAACAATTAGATATGTAGAAAGATATTTGCAAATTCATACAAAATGCGAGAGTTTTCTTTTAGCCTATATATTCATATGTAATTAATAGCAACCATTATAATCTATTATTTAGCATCATAACAGTCATTTATGATGTCAACTACTATCATAAATGAAATATTTTTTCAAAAATCAAGAATTTTTCATTAATTTGCACTCCAATAGAGATTGTGTAGTTGGAAAACTAATATTTTGTATCAAGTGAATGGTGATTGAAAATATAATATTATTATCATAACTATCATTGTAGTAGTGGTTATTTTAATGCTAAAAATGTATAATAGTATGTTTGGAGGTAAATAACAGTCATTATAACATTAAAACACTCAATAATGGTTTCTATGAGGTCAAGGTCATCGAAACCTTCATATGTACACATATTGGTAAATGCTGAATTGCTTTCAGGCTTTCAACTTGTAAACTCTCTTCATTATAACTCAGGCCCTTACTAAACAAAAGTAATTAGGCATCTAAAATTGAGAGAAGTTAGAACTTGAAACATCCAATATTGTTACAATACCAACACTTCTTGCCACAATTTGTCCTCCCTTTATATTAAGTATGTCACGCTCCTAATCTAAGATTGTGAGCCAGGGGTCATGGTAACTGCCATGTACTCTTAAAGAACTCTCTCCATCTACATGCAAGATATCTCATCATAATATTATAGGTAATAGTGGAGTAAAATTTAAATAATTAATATTCAACTTTAATTCAAATAGATAAATCAAATATATTACAAAATAATATTTCATAATATTGCATTAAATTTTAATAAATTCTAATCTCAAATAAAAATATCAAAATCTACCTCTAGTTCGCTACCCCATAATGTATCTCTGAGTCAAGCTAGTTCTCTAATATGTAAAAATAGTAAAATACAGAGTAATGAGTTAGACAGTCTAGTAAGTAATATATCCTTGGGCTAGATAATTCAAGCAATAATAATAGATTGAAAAATAAACATACAAGGTGCATCAATTCAAACATACGATATTAGTCAAAATAAGATCCATATAAATTCAGTCTTTTCAAAATTTATTTTCATTCATAAATCAATTTTTTTCATAAACATCCAATTCACCTTGATAGCCACGAACTATGACTATATTTATACTATATGGCTAGGTCTGAATGAGCTCAAAATAGATAAGGTGCCAACGTATAACCTCTATTGGCAGGGTATCGATATACCAGTGCATAACCTTCACTGGCAAGATGTCGATATATCAATGCATAATTTCTACTAGTAGGGTATCAATGTACCAATGCATAACCCTTACCGGTAGGGTGTCGATATATCAGTGCACAATTTCTACTAGTAGGATGTCAATATGCCAGCACATAATCCTCGTTGACAGGGTATCGATGTACCAGCACACAATCTCCACTGATAGAGTATTAATATACCAGTGCACAACTTTCACTAACATAATATTGATATGCCAATATATAACTTTCATTGGCAGGATTTCGATACATAGTTAGACTGCGAGTCAAAATTCATATCCAGTTAAATCTCTTTTTCGATAAAATTAATTTTATATTTCAATCAAATAATACACAAAATCATTCAAAAATCAAAATTAATCGATCATAACTCCATAAAAAAATTAATACATTCAATAATGCATCAAATAATATTCTACAATGAAATAAATTTTAACAAATAAATATTTTGCTTCATATTCATATATCATAAACAATATAATTTGAAGTTTAATGATACAAATGCTGTACAGTTTGCCAATAAATCTAAAAAAAGAATCACATTAATTATGTTATACGTACTCCAATCAATCCTAATAATTTTAAAATTTTTTTTTTCAAAATCTTTAATTTATAGATCATATCGCAGTATCCACTAGTGGACATTTTCTTATTGAGATAACTACAACCCTATACATAATTGAGTCTAATAATCAAAAAGGATATAGATAATTAAAAAAGATATAGATAATTAAGAAAGACAGGATTGATGGATAGTCGCAGCCAATGGTCTGAGTTGGTTTGGTCATCATAACTTCATCTTATCAAAATCCATCCTAAGATACAAATAGTTCAAAGTCTCTCTACTAGATCAAGTCAGATTCAAAGTAATAGGACTCCAAATACTTTATTGGATTCATAAATCAAGTAGAGAGAGAATGTTAGAGAAGAGAAGTTAATAAGATAGAACAAGATAGATCAGACGATACCATCCAATAACCTGATCGATTTAATCAACATGATTTATTCAAATCATAATTAAATTAGTGTATAGATGGTTCAATATAAATCATAGGTGATCAAATCTAGAGATTTTTGATTTGATCGAGGTAGGTGCTGACACACTACTCGACGACCATGAATCAGGACTCTCTTTATTAAGGCTAGATCAAAATTATTGAAAAAAAATCTTTTACTAGATCAATCTTATAGAAAGAAATTCATAAAAAGAGAGAATATTCTAGAGAGAGAAAGTAAAGAGAGAAAGGAGAGAGGAGAGAGAAACTCTCTTCTCATTCTCTTTCTTTCTTTTTTTCCTTTCCTTTTCCCTTTTTTCCTTTTGTCTTTTTCTTCATCTTTTTTCTTTTTCCTCTTTTTTTCTCGATGGAATATGGGACTTCTCAGTCCCTATTTGTTCCTCAAAATGAAGGCCATGATGGTGTGGCTAGGATTAGCAATGGTCGAGGCCATGGTGGTGTGGCCGGTGCTTTCCTTCTCAATGATTGAGGTTTTAAAGGCTAAGAAAGGGGGAGGAGAGGGTTAATCTGTTAGAAAATGTGTCCTAAAGTCAATCGTTAGATGATTGTGCTCATCTTGTAAACTGTATATGAATTTTTATTAATAAAAATTATTTAATATTTTTATTACAAATTGACCATTTTTGAACTTCTATGTTGTAATGAAGTCCTTAGGACTATATATATATTAACTGATAAAGGATAATTTATCATTAAGTCCTTAAAATTTTTTGCGACCAAATGATACGTTAATACTAGGATGATAGCGATATCAAGTATAGGTCATTGTGTGCCATATAAGTTGGTTGTCCTTTTAACCAAAGAGTGTGGAGACACTATTATGGCATATAGATGGAATATAGGAGTACATTCAGATGGAATATGACCATATGTCGAGTACTCTGCTGTCAAGAGTAGCTTGTGAAGGGTATGGGTATAAGTATCTCTCCGATCTGAGACTACCACAGTGACTTGTAAGCACTCACTGTACTTTAATATCGGACTATTTGAGTTTTTAACTTAGTGACGGAAGGATACTAGGTGCAGTCAAGTACTTATCAAGTTAGTGCATGAGTCAAGATGGAACTGATCCCTCTGAATTGATAGGAGATATGCATCAATGTATTTCAATTAAGCAAAATCTTGGTTAGGATAATCTATGAGATGGATTTGAAAGATTAAAATATAATGTGATCGACTTAATTAGGGTTGACAGTTAAACCCTACATCACCTTGAGTATTTGGATCAAAGAGATGAATTATACGGTAACCATACGTCAGTAGGTTCTAGAAGGTTGCTTTGCAACACTTTGACCTATCCGGTTGTCGGGTCATCATTGCTAGATAGTTATATCGATTGGTATAGAAAGTTATTTCTATGCTACCAGCTTAGGTTTGAACTTATGGGGTCACACGCATTAGAAGATTTGGTCAGATCTGATGGCTGAAGAGTCCAATTGGATTGTGACTTTGGTGAAGAGTCCTACTTGGACTAGGACTCTATGGCAGAGTCCCACTGGAACTAAAATTCTATCATTTATAAAGAATTAATTAGTAATTAGATTATTAATTGACTCAATTTGATTAAGTAAAGAGCTTTGAAATAAGTCTAATTGAATTAGATTCAGTTCGACTCAAATTGGGATTGATATGATCAAACTCAATTATAAGAAAAATTTGATCTTGATTCGATCAGGGTTTGAACTCGACTAATTCTTAATTAGGTTAGAAATTTAATGAGATATTTAAATTTCTAATTGGATTAGGTTCATTTCTATCAGTGATTTCAATCCAAATTTGATTTGGATTAGAATTGAATTAGAAATAAAGAGTCCAAATCAGACTAGGACTTTATCCTTATCTTTTGTGCCACATCTGGATCCATGCCAATTTCTCTACGCCTAATTAGATTTGGGTTGTGATTTTTGGTGTCATGAGAGAGGATCCAATAAGGGTGTTCAGCTAAAGTTGATGAGTCATAATATTATCTCTTAACTAATTCGAATGCGATCCGAATTAAAGATAAGATGCAGACTAGGAAAGAAATTTTTTGTATATGGTATATTATCAGAATTATATTATTTTTTTTATTTTTCTTGAGCAATCTTTTAGTATGTTAGATTTTAGATTTCTTCTTCACATCGTAATAATTTTTTTGGAATTTTTGGAGATGCCAAAAAGGGGTTTTGGCATTGATTCATGGCATCTTTTCTTGGAAAGTCCTAATTTCCAGTCTATAAAAAAGGGACCCCTCTCTTGGATGTCCCATGAACAATTTTCTTGTAGATGTTTTATTTTTAGATCTCTTCTCCTCTTCCTCTCTTCCTCCTCCAAATCTCCTATCACTTTGAAGTGTTCAAGGTGCTTGTAGAAGAAGAAAGAGGTCAGCTGTCGAAGTTGTTCGCAGACTAGAATCTCCGAGCCCCTGATCTGTGCCAGTCTTCGTATAGATTTTTCTATAGAGGTCAGATGACTTTGTGTGGCTATGAGTGACCTAAGAAATATCCTTTTCAACTATTGAATTAGAGAAGATCAAGATTAAAATTTTTTTGATAACGATCTCTAACTTATTTTGATTCTTATGGTAGATCTAATAGTTAGATCTAGAATTTCAGCATCGATAAGATCGATGTGATTTTTATTTTCAAATCTAAAGAATATATTTTTCATATCAAAGATCTTGATGTATTAGTCTAAGATTAGATCTTATACATGTGATTAGAATTAAATTATTTAATCTATTATTTCTGCTGCATAAAATTTTTAATTGCATGTACTGCACTATCATAAATTTTTCTTCAACTGGTATCAAAGTCAGGTTATTTTGATATGAATTAATATGACTTTAGATCTGATTTTTTATTATTAGATCTAATTATTTATGATTTAGATTAGATCTAAATTAGTTTATTTTCAGATCTTATTATTATTTATTTAGATTAGATGTTCAGAATAGCAAAGTACTCGGATTGGGTAATCACCATGCCATCCGGTCATAGGAGCAAGTAAGGTTTCATGACTCTATCCTCCTATTCAATGGGGTACTCTTCATAGCATGTAGGGGTCCCACTGTGAGGTCCCATGAAGAAGAAAGTGAAAAGAGAAAACTTACTTTCTTGTAAAATCTTAGATCTTAAAATCCTAGGTATTGTTGTATGTGATGCAAATTGTAAAGATAGTTAGTTACATCTAATCTTATTTAGTCAAAATTTTTTTGATCTAAAATCATAAAAAATTTAGATTTGATCTAAAAGATCTTATGACTTGAAGTAAAAAATTTACATAAAAAATTATTTTTGAAACCTTAATCATGTTGATGCAAAACTTAATTGAGAATTAAGTATCAAGTTGATTGGATCTAGAATTATAATTTAGATCTAATGACATTGCATAAAATATGAGGCATGGGTTAGCTTAAATCAGATCTTTTTTTTTAATCGGATTAGATCTGAGGTTAGAATCAAAGAATTGATTGACTATAGAGAGAAATTGATTAAGTCTAACCAAATATTGAATTAGATTAATCAGGATTTTTTTAGTATAATAGTTGTAGATGGTCAAGTCTATATCTTTGATTAGACCAAATGATTCTTGATTGTGGCTTAGTGGTTGAATCTGAATCATTAAGTTGGTCAAATCGAAACTAGTTAACCAATTGGTGTCTAAGATAAGTTTGACATTTTGATCGATGATTTTTAATTGAGAGTGACTTACCTAGCTATTTTGATGGTGTCTAAGGCAAGCTTAGCAGACCCTCCCATTGATCTCACTTATCTGGCCAATTTGGTGAACTAGATTTTGATTAGATTACTAAGTAATTCGAGTTAGCCCATGCCATTAAGATTGATCAGTGTGACTGATCTAGGTGCCAGTTCAATCAGCATGACCTAACCCAATTCAGTGACTTGGTGAAGTCAGTGAGAAGATTATGGTCTACTGATTGATCTTTTCTTCTCTTCTCTCTTTTCTAAATCGATTAAATCCTCTAAATTATTAGGTCCTTAAAATGAGCTGATTATGGTGATAACTAGATCATAGCCTTCCATTAAAGTAAGTGATAATAGGTCCATTATTTCTGATTGACATTGCAGGCACCATTCGTTTGATGTTCTCTCTGAATGATGGAATTATCATTCATCATATGATGACTCTGATAAACTATCTGATGATAGTTGGGTTGATCGAGTCATTCTCGGGCCTGATCACTCATTAGGTAGAATCACTGAGTAGGTTCATATTAATAGTTTGACCTAATCGAAACTTTCAGTGGAGGCCCATTGCCTACTGAAATAAAATCTGGAGCTAAATTAAATACGAGAAGTTGTTTGGAGAAATAATTAATTGAGAACCTACCCATAGGTGCATATGGATTGATCGAGCCATCCTCGAGCCTATATGTAGTCTATGTAAATTTTAGTACCTGCTAAGGAATTAAGATAATTTTTCGAAGTGAAGGTAGAGGCTACCAATTTGTATAAAATAGTGGGAGGACCTTTAGACTAAAGTCCAAGTCTTTAAGATTAATAAATTCATATACTAATTAGGCTTTATTCTTTCTTTGTGTGTGCAGATATGGCTTCAAACTTGTCACTTCGATCACTGTTGAACAGTGAGAAGCTTATTAGACTGAATTTTGATAATTGGTATCAAAAATTAAGGATTATCCTGGAGCACGAGCGGATCCTTTATGTGATAACATATCCAGCACCTGAGGAGCTTGCTCCTAACGCCCGAGGAGCGATCCGAGATACTTATTTGAAGTGCCTCAACGACCACACCATGGTTCATTGCATCATGCGGGCCTCCATGAATGACGAGTTTAGCCAAAAATTTGAAGAAGCTTAGCCAGAGAAAATGCTTCAAGTGTTGAGAAATTTCTTTGGTACTCCTGACGATGTTGAGTGGCATAAGGCTAGTTGCACTATTTTCAATGCCCAGATGAGAGAGGGTGCATCTGTTATCAATCATGTATTGTACGTGATCGAGCAGATTGAAAAATTGAGCAAACTCGACTTTCCTTTGCATAAACAGCTGGAAAAAGATACAATCTTGAACTCTCTTCTCAAGTTCTACCTACTGTTCCTCAGTCATTTCAGAATGATGAAGTCTGTAGTCAACTACCACGGTCTGTTGGGGTTGCTACAGATTTTTGAGAAAGATCATCCGCTCCATAAGGAGACAGTAAATCTAGTGGGAGGATCTTATCAGGTAGTCGTCATCCTTTTAAAAAAGAAAAAAAGAAAAAGAATAAGAAGGTGCCTGGTGCTGGGAGTCAGTCCCAAAAATTCAAGTTCAAGACTGATCAAAGTCAGATAGAGTACTTCTTTTACAAGAAGCAGGGTCACTGAAAGAGGAATATCCTCAGTATATCACTTTTCTTGACTCAAATAGGACAAATAAGAAGAAGCAATCAGTTGCTGGATAAAATACTTATGTGATAACACCTTGTAACTTCTCTCTTATAGATATAATGACCTGGGTATTGGATATTGAAAGCTCTATTCATATTTAGAATTCGTTGCAGGGTCTTCTTCAGGTTACTAGGAGATTTGGAGAAGGTGGGAGATTTCTGAATATTGGAGATGGAAGATCAGTTTTAGTTCTAGCTTTAGGAATCATCATGCTTGTATTCGAGTCTCAGTATATTATTCTTAATGAGTGTCATTATTGTCCTAATTTTTTTTAAAATATTATTTCTGTAGGCCTTTTGGCCAATTCAAATTATTGGCCATACGTTCTGATCAATAAAAAAAAATTTTTGTGATATCATTTTAGATGGTGTTACAATTTTATATGGACAGTTGAACAATGGTATTTATATTGTATCTAGGCCTAATGTAATGTATTTTTTAAATAAATATCCTAGAATAGATGATGTCATAGATGCCTACTTTTGGTATTGTAGGTTAGGTTATATCAACAAGAACAGGATGAATAGGTTGGCTCAAGAAAAAATTCTTGATAAACACGATTATGAATTGTTACCTATCTGTGAGTCTTGTTTGCTTGAAAAGATGACCAAGTCATTTTTTACTGAAAAAGGTGAATGAGCCAGTGATGTGCTGGGTCTGATACATACCGATGTATGTGGACCTATGAGCACATGTGCCAGAGGAGGGTATAGCTACTTCATCATGTTCACAGATGACTTATCTAGATATGGGTACATTTGCTTGATGAAACACAAGTCCGAATCATTTGAAATGTTCAAATGATTTCGTAATGAAGTAGAGAAACAAACTGAAAAAAATATTAAAATTCTTCGATCTGACCGAGGAGGTGAGTACCTTTCTAGTGAATTTCTGACATATCTAGGACAAATAAAATTCTCTCCCAATGGATCCCTTTAGGGACACCACAGCATAATGACATCTCAGAAAGAAGAACTAGAATCTTGTTGGACATGGTTCGGTCCATGATGGGGTTTGCAACTCTGTCGATCTTCTTTTAGAGATATACACTTGAAACAGCCTATCTTGTGCTCAATAACATTTTGTGTAAGTCAGTTAGTAAGACACCATATGAGATATGGTCAGGACGTAGGCCGAACCTCTCTTACTTTAGGGTCTGGGGGTATCCAGCTTATGTTAAATGATTTCAAACTGACAAGCTCAGTCCTAAGTCTGATAAGTGTAATTTTATAAGATACCCCAAGAAAATGAGAGGATATTACTTTTACCTACCTACTGAACAAAATATGTTTGTCACTAGTAAGGCACATTTTTTTAAAAAAAAATTTCTTAGTGAAGGAATAGGGGCCTCTAAAATCGAGCTTGACGAAGTTCCACAGATAGAAGAACTGACACCAATGATTGAATCTGAATCAGATTTGATGAGATCAAACCTGGAGCCCAATGAACAAACATTCTTAAGGTGATCCGATAGAGTACCGCGTCAGTCGGATAGATACTTAAGTTTTTTGGTCCAGAATGGGGATCCTATCAAACTTGATGAGAACGATGAGGATCCGATCACCTACATGAATGCAATGTAGAGATCCAACTCTGATAAATGGCTTGAAGCCATGAGATCCAAAATAGAGTCCATGAAGGTCAATGATGTATGGACATTAGTTGACCCACCTGAAGGGGTAAAGCCTATAGAGTGTAAGTGGGTCTTCAAGAGGAAGAGGGGCACAGATGGAAATGTGGAGATCTATAAAGTCTGTTTGGTTGTCAAGGATTATCGTCAGTATTATAGTATTGACTATAACGAGATATTTTCTTTTGTGGCAATGCTCAAATCCATTTAGATCATGCTTGCGATAGCAGCATATCTGGACAATGAAGTCTGGCAAATGGATGTGAAGATAACTTTCTTAAATGGAGAGCTGAACGAAGAGGTGTATATGATACAACTTGAAGGGTTCATATCCATAGATGAGTCCAAGATATGCAAGCTTCAGAGATCTATTTATGGATTGAAGCAAGCATCTTGGAGTTGGAACAAACATTTTGATAAGGTGATCAGAACGTATGGCTTCGTTAGGAATGAAGAAGAACCCTGCATATATAAGTGAGCAAATGGTTTGATAATTGTATTTCTTATGTTGTATGTGGATGACATTCTCTTAATCAAAAATGATGTCCCTACATTATAAGGAATAAAAGTGTGTCTATCGTCATAATTTTTCATGAAGGATCTGAGAGAAGCAGGCTACATCCTAGGGATGAAGATCTATAGGGATAGATCTAAGAGGCTGCTCGGACTCATCCAATCCACGTACATAGATACTATGCTAAAATAGTTCAGCATGAAGAATTTCAAGAAAGGTTATCTTTCGATAGGCTAAAATTTTTTTTTTCGAAAGGAGATTGTCCAACAACTCCTCAAGAGAGCGTACGAGTAGAGTTCAATATGCTTCGTTGGTGGGTTTTATTATGTATGCATGACATGTACGAGATCAGATGTGGCATACTCATTAGGGGTAGTGTGTAGATATCAGTTTGATTCAGGAGAAATCACTAGAAGGTCGTAAAAACTTTTCCTAAGTATTTAAGAAATACTAAGGACCAGTGGCTTGTGTATAGTGAAACTGACTTGAAACTTGTGGGGTTTACCGACTCCAGCTTTCAGTCAGACCATGACGATAGTAAGAGTATGTCGGATTATATTTTTATCCAAAATGGTGGAGCAATCTGCTAAAAAAATTTCAAGTAGAATACTGTGGTAGACTGTATTTGCGAAGTAGAGTATATCGCGGTATCCGATGCTGTGAAGGAAGCTGTATGATTGCGAAAGTTCATCGATGAGCTCGGAGTGGCACCCTCCATTGATGTCTCTATCTTGTTATACTGTGATAATACTGGAGCCATTGCTCAAGCCAAAGAGTCGAGATTCCATCAACACACTAAACATATTTTGCACCGTTATCACCTTATCCGGGAGATCGTGGATCGAGGTGACATTGACCTTCAGAAGATTAATAGAAGAAAGAATCTGACCGACCTATTTACTAAAGCTCTCAAAATCAAGGAGTTTGATGATCACAAATCGAAGATGGATATATGATACTGTACCGATTGGCTTTAGTTCAAGTGGGAGTTGTTGAGAAATATATCCCAAAGCCAATCGTTTGATAATTGTGCTCATCTTGTAAACTGTATATAAATTTTTATTAATAAAAATTATTTAATATTTTTTATTATAAATTGATCATCTTCGAACTCTTATGCTGTAATGAAGTTCTTAGGACTATATATATTAATCGATAAAGGAGGATTTGTCGTTAAGTCCTTAAAATTATTCGTGACCAGATGATACGCTATTACTAGGATGATAGCGATATCAAGTGTAGGTTATTGTGTGCCATATGAGTTAGTTGTCCTCTTAACTAAGGAGTGTAGAGATACTATTATGGCATGCAGATGGAATGTAGGAGTATATTCACATCGAACGTGATCATGTACCAAGCACTCTGTTGTCAAGAGTAGCTTGTGAAGGGTATGGGTATAAGTGTCTCTCCGATCTGAGATCACTACGGTAACTTATAAAGAACTCACTGTATTTTAGTATCAGACTATCTGAGTTTCTAACTTAGTGATGGAAAGATGCTAAGTGCAGTCAAGTACTTATCAAGTCAGTGTGTGAGTCAAGATGGAATTGATCCCTCTGAATTGGTAGGAGATATGCATCAGTGTATTTTAATTTAGTAAAACTTTGGCCAGGATAATTCATAAGATAGATTTGAAAGATTGAAATATAATATGATCGACTTAATTAGGATTGACAGTTAAATCCTACGTCATCTTGAGAATTTGGGTCAAAGGGATGAATTATATGGTAACAATATGCCAGTAGGTTCTAGAAGGTTGCTTTACAACACTTCGACCTATCCGATCATTGGATCATTGTTAGATGGTTACATCGATTGGTATAGAAAGTTATTCCTATGCTACCGACTTAGGTTCAAACCTATGGGGTCTTACGTATTAGAAAATTTGGTCAGATCTGATGGCTGAAGAGTCCAATTGGATTGTGACTCTGATGAAGAGTCCTACTTGGACTAGGACTCTGTGGCAGAGTCCCACTGGGACTGGGACTCTATTATTTATGAAGAATTAATTAGTAATTATATTTTTAATTGACTTAATTTGATTGAGTAAAGAGCTTTGGAACATATCTAATTGAATTAAATTCAGTTCGACTCAAATTGAGATTGATATGATCAAATTCGATTACAAAAAAAATTTGATTCTGATTCGATCGGAGTTTGGACTTGGCTAATTCCTAATTGGGTTAAAAATTTGATGAGATATTTAGATTTCTAATTGGATTAGGTTCATTTCTATTAGTGATTTTAATCCAAATTTGATTTGGATTAGAATTGAATTAGAAATGAAGAGTCCAAGTCAGACTAGGACTCTATCCTTATCTTTTGCGCCACATCTGGATCCAAAGTCAATTTCTCCATGTCTAATTAGATTTGGATTGTGATTTTTGGTGTCATAAGAGAAGATCTAATAAGGGTGGTTGTCTATAGCTGATGAGTCATAATATTATCTCTTGCCTAATTCGAATGCGATCCGAATTAGAGATAAGATGCAGACTAGGAAAATTTTTTTTTGTATATGGTGTATTGTTGTAGCCATATTAATTTTTTTTCAAGAATTCTTTGGTATATGAGACTTCATATTTCTTCTCCATATCTTAATAATTTTTTTTGAAATTTTTGGGGATGCCAAAAAGGGATTTTGGCATTGATTCATGGCATCCTCTCTTGGAAAGTCCTAATTCCTAGTCTATAAAAAGAGGACCCCTCTCTTGGACGTCCCATGATCAATTTTCTTATAGATTTTTTATTTTTAGAGCCTCTTCACCTCTTCCTCTCTTTCTCCTCTAGATCTCCTATCACTTTGGAGTATCCAAGGTGCTTGTAGAAGAAGAAAGAGGTCAGCTGTTGAAGTTATTTGCAGACTAGCATCTTCGAGCCCCCGATCTACACCAGTCTTCGCATGGATTTTTGTATAGAGATCAGATGACTCTGTGTGGCTATGAGTGATCTAAGAAATACCCTCTTCAACCATTGGATCAGAGGAGATCAAGATCAAAATTTATTTGGTAACGATCTCTAACTTATTTTGATTGCCATGGTAGATCTAATAGTTAGATCTAAAATTTCAGCATCGATGAGAACGATATGATTTTTATTTTCAGATCTAAAGTATATATTTTTCATATCAAAAATCTTGATATGATAGTCTAAGATTAGATCTTATATATATGATTAGGATTAAATTATTTAATCTATTATTTTTATTGCACATAATTTTTAATTGCATGTACTGCGCTATCGCAAATTTTTCTTCAACTGGTATCCGAGCCAAGTTGTTTTGATATGAATTAATATGACTTTAGATCTAATTTTTTATTATTAGATCTGATTATTTATGATTTAGATTAGATCTAAATAAGTTTATTTTCAAATCTTATTATTATTTATTTAGATTAGATGTTTTGAATAGCGAAGTGCTCGGATTGGGTAATCACCAAGCCATCCGGTCATAGAAGCAAGTAGGATTTTATGACCCTCTCCTCTCATTCAATGGGGTGCTCTTCATGGTGTGTAGGGGTGCCACTGTGAGGTCTCATGAAGAAGAAAGTGAAAAGAAAAAATTTACTTTCTTGCAAAATCTTAGATCTTGAAATCTTAGATGTTGTTGTATGTGATGTAAGTTATGAAAATAGTTAGTTACATCTAATCTTGTTTAGTCAAAATTATTTTGATTTAAAATTATAAAAAATTTAGATTTGATCTAAAAGATTTTATGACTTGATGTAAAAAGTTTACATGAAAAATTATTTTCGAAACCTTAACCATGTTGATGCAAAATTTAATTGAGAATTTAGTATCAAGCTGATTAGATCTAGAATTGTGATTTAGATCTAATGACATTGCATAAAATATGGGGCATGGGTTAGCTCAAATCAGGTCCTTCTCTTTAATTGGGTTATACCTAAGGTTAGAATCAAAGAATTGATTGATCATGTAGAGAAATTGATTAAGTCTAACCAAATATTGAATTAAATTTATCAGAGTTTCTCTAGTACAATAGTTGTAGATGGTCAAGTCCATGTCTTTGATTAGACCAAATGGATCTTGATTGTGGCTCAGTAATTGAACCTGAACCATTAGATTGATCAAATCGAAACTAGTTAACCAATTGGTGTATAAGGTAAGTTTGGCATTTCGATCGATTGTTTTTAATTGAGAGTGGCTTACCTAGCTATTTCGATGGTATCTAAGGCAAGTTTAGTAGACCCTCCCATCGATCTCACTTACCTGATAAATTTAGTGAATTAGATTTTGATTTGATCGCTAAGTGATTCAAGTTAGCCCATGCTATTAAGATTGATCAGTGCGACTGATCTAGGTGCCAGTTCAATCAGCATGACCTAATCTGATTCAATGACTTGGTGAAGTCAGTGGGAGGATGATGGTCTACTGATTGATCTTTTCTTCTCTTCTCTCTTCCTTAAATTGATTAAATCTTTTAAATTATTAGGTCTTTAAAATGAGCTGGTTATGGTGATAACTAGATCATAGCCTCTCATTAAGGTGAGTGATAATGGATCTATTATTTCTGATTGACATTACAAGAGCCATCCATCTGATGTTCTCTCTGAATGATAGAATTATCATTCATCATATGATGATTCTGATGAACTATCTGATGATGGTTGGATTGATCTAGCCATCCTCAGGCCTGATTATTCATTAGGTAGAATCACTGAGTAGGTTCATATTAATAGTTTAACCTATTCGAAATGTTCACTGGACGCCCATTGCCTACTGAAATAAAATCTGGGGCTAGATTAAATACTAGAAGTTGTTTGGAGAAATAATTGGTTGAGAACCTATCCATAGGTGTATATTGGTTGACCGAGCCATTTTTGGGCCTATATGTAGTCTGTGTGGATTCTAGTATCCGCAAAGGAATTAAGATAATTCTTTGAATTGGAGGTAGATGCTACCAATTCATATAAAATAGTGGAAGCACCTTTAGACTAAAGTCCAAGTCTTTAGGATTAATAAATTCATATACTAATTAGACTTTGTTCTTTCTTTGTGTGTGCAGATTTGGCCTCAAACTTATCATTTCGATCACTGTTGGACAGTGAGAAGCTTATCGAACCAAATTTCGATAATTTATATCAGAAATTGAAGATTGTCCTGAAGCACGAGCGGATCCTTTATGTGATAATGGATCCGACACCTGAAGAGTCTGCTCCTAATGCTTGAGGAGTGATCCGAGATACTTATTTGAAGTATCTCAACGACCGCACCATAGTTCATTATATCAAGCGGGCTTTCATGATTGATGAGTTCAGTCGAAAGTTTTAAGAAGCTCATCTAGAGAAAATACTTCAAGTGTTGAGGGATTCTTTTGGTACTCCTGATGATGTTGAGCAGTACAAGATTAGTTGCATCATTTTTATTGCCCGAATGAGGGAGGGTGCATCTGTTACCGATCATGTATTGTACATGATCGAGCAGATTAAAAAATTGAGCAAACTCGGCTTCTCTTTGCATGAACAACTGAGGAAAGATGCGATCCTGAACTCTCTTCCCAAGTCCTACCTATTGTTCCTCAGTCATTTCAGAATGACAAAGTCTGTAGTCAACTACCACGATCTGTTGGGGTTGCTACAGATTTTTGAGAAAGATCATTAGCTCTACAAAGAGACAGTGAATCTAGTGGGAAGATTTTCTTCGGATAGTCATCATCCTTTTAAGAAAGAGAAAAAGAAGAAGAATAAGAAGGAGCCTGGTGCTGGGAGTCAGTCCCAGAAACTCTAGTTTAAAGCTGATCAAAGTCAGGCAGAGTGCTTCTTTTGCGAGAAGCAGGGTCACTGGAAGAGGAATTATCCTTAGTATATCATTTTTTTTGATCCGATCAGGCCAAAGAAGAAGAAGCAATTAGTTGCTGGATAAGGTACTTATGTGATAACACCATGTAACTTCTCTGTTATAGATACAATGATCTGGATATTGGATAATAGAAACCCTATTCATATTTGCAATTCGTTGCAAGATCTTCAGGTCACTAGGAGATTTGGAGAAGACGAGAGATTCCTGAATGTTGGAGATGAAAGATCAGTTCCAATTCTAGCTTTTGGAATCATCAAGCTTGTATTTGAGTCTCAGTATATTGTTCTTAATGAGTGTCATTACTGTCCTAATTTTTTTTTAAATATTATTTTTGTAGACTTTTTAGCCAATTCAAATTATGAAATATCAATAAATTTTTTTTTATGATATCATTTTGAATGGTGTTATAATTTTTCGTGGACAGTTGAATAATAGTATCAATATTGTATCTAGATCTAATATAATGTACATTTCAAATAAACATCTTAGAATAGATGATGTCACAGATGCCTACCTTTGGCATTGTAGGTTAGGTCATATCAACAAGAACAGGATGAATAGGTTGGCTCAAGAAAAAATTCTTGATAAACATGATTATGAATCGTTATCTACCTATGAGTCTTGTTTGCTTGAAAAGATGATCAAGTCACCTTTGACTGAAAAAGATGAACGAGCCAGTTATGTGCTGGATTTGATACATATTGATGTATGTGGACCCATGAGCATATGTGGCAGAGGAGGGTATAGCTACTTCATCACGTTCATAGATGACCTATCTGGATATGGGTACATCTACTTGATGAAATACAAGTCTGAACCATTTAAAATATTCAAACGGTTCTATAATAAAGTAGATAAATAAACTGAAAAAAATATTAAAATTCTTCGATCTGACCAAAGAGGTGAATATCTTTTCAGTGAATTTCTGATATATCTAGGAGAGAATGGGATTCTCTTTCAATGGACCTCTCTAGGGACACTACAGCATAATGGCATCTCAGAAAGGAGGAATCGAACCTTGTTGGATATGGTTCGATCCATGATAGAGTTTGCAACTCTGTCGATCTCTTTTTGGGGATGTACACTTGAAACAGCCTGTCTTGTGCTCAATAATGTTTCGAACAAGTCAATTAGTAAGACACCATATGAGACATGGTCAGGACGTAGGCCAAACCTCTCTTATATTAGGGTCTAGGGGTGTCCAGCTTATGTTAAATGATTACAAATTGACAAGCTCAGTCCTAAGTTCGATAAGTGTAATTTCGTAAGGTACTCTAAGAAAATGAGGAGATATTACTTTTACTTGCCTACTGAACAAAAGGTGTTTGTCAGCAGTAAGGCATATTTTTTGAAAAAAAAATTTCTTAGTGAAGGAATAAGTGCCTCTAAAATCGAACTTGACGAAGTTCGACAGGTAGAAGAATCGACACCAATGATTGAATCTGAATCAGATTTGATGAGATCAAATTTGGAGCCCAATGAACAAACATCCTTAAGATGATCTGGTAGAGTACCACGTCAGTCGGACAGATACTTAAGTTTCTTGATCTGGGATGGAGATCCTGTCGAACTTGATGAGAACGATGAGGATCCGATCATCTACATGGATGCAATATAGAGATTCGATTCTGATAAATGGCTTGAAGCCATGAGATTCGAAATGGAGTCCATGAAAGTCAATGATATATGGATATTAGTTGACCCACCTGAAGGGGTAAAGCCCATAGGGTGTAAGTGGGTCTTCAAGAAGAAGAGGGTGCAGATGGAAAGGTGGAGATCTATAAAGTCTGTTTGGTTGCCAAAGATTATCATCAGCATTATGGTATTGACTATGATGAGATATTTTCTCCTGTGGCAATGCTCAAATCTGTTTGGATCATGCTTGCGATAGCAGCATATCTAAACTATGAAATTTGGTAAATGGATGTGAAGTCAGCTTTCTTAAATGGAGAGCTGAATGAAGAGGTGTATGTGATACAACCTGAAGAGTTTATATTCACAGATGAGTCCAAGGTGTGCAAGCTTTAGAGATCCATTTATGGATTGAAGCAAGCATCTCAGAGTTGGAACATATATTTTGATAAGGTGATCAGAACGTATGCCTTCGTTAGGAATGGAGAGAAATCCTGCATATATAAGTGGACAAATGGTTCGATAATTATATTTCTTGTGTTGTATGTAGATGACGTTCTCTTAATTAGGAATGATGTCCTTGTATTACAGAAAATAAAAGTGTGGATGTTGTCACAATTCTCCATGAAGGATCAGAGAGAAGCAGTCTACATCCTAGGGATGAAGATCTATAGGGATAGATCTAAGAGGCTGTTCGGGCTCTCCCAATCCACGTACATAGATGCTATACTGAAATGGTTCAGCATGGAGAATTCCAAGAAAGGTTATCTTCTGATAGGTCAATTAATTTCTTTTTCGAAAGGAGATTATCCAACAACTCCTCAAGAGGGAGAGCGTATGAGTAGAGTTCTATATACTTCAGTAGTGGGTGCTATTATGTACGCTATGACCTGTATGAGATCAGACATGGTATACTCATTAGGGGAGTAAGTAGATACCAGTCTAATCCAAGAAAAAATCATTGGAGTGTCATAAAGATCATCCTTAAGTATTTAAGAAATACTAAGGATCAGTGGCTTGTGTATGGTGAAACTGACAGAAAACTTGTGGGGTTCATCGACTCCAGCTTTCAGTCAGAACATGACGATAGTAAGAGTGTGTCAGATATATTTTTATCCTAAATGGTGGAGCAATCTGTTAAAAAAGTTCCAAGCAGAATACTGTCGTAGACTCTGTTTGCGAAGCAGAGTATATCGTGGCATCCGATGCTGCGAAGGAAGCTATATGGTTGTGAAAGTTCATCGACGAGCTCAGAGTGGCGCTCTCCATTGATGGTCCTATATTGTTATACTACAACAATACTGGAAAAATTGCTCAAGCCAAGGAGCCGAGATCCCATCAGCATACTAAACATATTCTGCACTGTTATCATCTTATTTGGGAGATTATGGATCGAAGTGACATCGACCTTCAGAAGATCGATGGAAGAGAGAATCTGGCCGACCTATTTACTAAAGATCTTGAAATTAAGGTGTTTGATAATCACAAATCGAAGATGGGTATACGATACTATACCGATTGGCTTTAGTCCAAGTGGGAGTTGTTAGAAAATGTGTTCCAAAGTCAATCGTTAGACGATTGTACTCATCTTTTAAACTGTATATGAATTTTTATTAATAAAAATTATTTAATATTTTTATTACAAATTGACCATCTTTGAGCTCCTGTATTGTAATGAAGTCCTTAGGACTATATATATATTAATCGACAAAGGAGGATTTGTTGTTAAGTCTTTAAAATTATTCACGATCAAATGATACACTATTACTAGGATGATAGCGATATCAAGTATTGGTCGTTGTGTGTCATATGAGTTGGTTGTCCTCTTAATCAAGGAGTGTAGAGATACTGTTATGGCATGCAGATGAAATGTAGGAGTACGTTCACATCAAACGTGACCATGTACCGAGCACTCTACTGTTAAGAGTAACTTGTGAAGGGTATGGATATATGTATCCCTCCGATCTAAGACCACCATGGTGACCTATAAGTAACTCACTATACTTTAGTACCGAACTATTTGAGTTTCTAACTTAGTGATGGAAGGATATTAGGTGCAGTCAAGTACTTATCAAGTCAGTGTGTGAGTCTAGATTGAATTGACCCCTCTGAATTGGTAGGAGATATGCATCAGTGTATTTCAATTTAGTAAAATCTTAGCCAGGATAATCCATGAGATAGATTTGAAAGGTTGAAATATAATATGGTCGACTTAATTAGAGTTGACAGTTAAATTCTACGTCACCTTGAGCATTTGGGTCAAAAAGATGAATTACACGGTAACCATATACCAGTAGGTTCTAGAAGGTTGCTTTGCAACACTTCGACCTATCCGATCATCGGGTCATCATTGCTAGATGGTTATATCGATTGATGTAGAAAGTTGTTCCTATGCTATCGATTTAGGTTTGAACCTATGGGGTTATATACATTAGAAGATTTGGTCAGATCTGATGGTTGAAGAGTCCAATTGGATTGTGACTCCGGTGAAGAGTGCTACTTGGACTAGGACTCTATGGTAGAGTCCCATTGGGACTAGGACTCTACTATTTATAAAAAATTAATTAGTAATTAGATTACTAATTGACTCAATTTGATTGAGTAAAGAGCTTTGGAATAAATCTAATTAAATTAGATCCAGTTTGACTCAGATTGAGATTGATATGATCAAATCCAATTACAAGAGAAATTTGATCCTGATTCGATCAGGGTTTGGACTCGGTTAATTTTTAATTGGGTTTAGAATTTGATGAGATATTTAGATTTTTAATTGGATTAGATTCATTTCTATTAGTGGTTGCAATCCAAATTTGATTTGGATTAGAATTGAATTAGAAATAAAGAGTTCAAGTCAGACTAGGACTCTATCCTTATCTTTTGCGCCACATCTGGATCTATGCCAATTTCTTCATACCTAATTGGATTTGGATTGTAATTTTTGATGTCATGAGAGAGGATCCAATAAGGGTGGCTAGATAAAGCTGATGAGTCATAATATTATCTCTTGCCTAATTCGAATGTGATCCGAATTAGAGATAAGATGCAGACTAGGAAAGAGATTTTTTATATATAATATATTATTGAATCTATATTATTTTTTTATTATTTTTTTTGAGGAATATATTGATGTGTAAGACTTTAGATTTTTTTTCAACATCCTAGTGATTTTTTTGGAATTTTTGGGGACTCCAAAAAGGGGTTTTGGCATTGATTCATGGCATCCTTTCTTAGAATGTCCTAATTCCTAGTCTATAAAAAGGGGATCCCTCTCTTGGACATCCCATTATCAATTTTCTTATAGATTTTTTATTTTTAGAGTCTCTTCTCCTCCTCCTCTCTTCCTCCTCTAGATCTCCTATCACTTTGGGGTGTCCAAGGTGCTTGTAGAAGAAGAAAGAGGTCAGATGTTGAAGTTGTTCGCAGATTAGCATCTCTGAACCCCGGATCTGTGCCAGTCTTCGCATGGATTTTTCTATAGAGGCCAGACGACTTCGTGTGGCTGCGAGTGACCTGAGAAATACCCTTTTCAACCATTGGATAAGAGAAGATTAAGATCAAAATTTGTTTGGTAAGATCTCTAACTTATTTTGATTCCCACGGTAGATCTAATAGTTAGATCTAAAATTTCAGCATCGATGAGATTGATGTGATTTTTATTTTCAGATCTAAAGCACATATTTTTTATATCAAAGATTCTGATATGGTAGTTTAAGATTAGATCTTATATATGTGATTAGAATTAAATTATTTAATCTATTATTTCTACTGTATAAAATTTTTAATTGCATGTACTGTACTACTGCAAATTTTTTTTCATAATTAATGTTTGCCCACCTCTTACCTGACTTTTTTGGTGACTATTAGCTATCTTTGATGAACTCGAGGAGAGGAAGATGGGTCATTCTTTCAGCAAAGAATGGTGGTCAGCAGTGGGGGTTTTCACAATAGATTTCATCGCTTTAAATAGAGGTAGAGGGGAGAGGAGTTGGACTCCTCCTCGAGAGTCCAATAGGAGAAGGAAAGAAGACTCCTAATAGGCACTACAAGAAAAGTGTATTTTTGCGACAGAATTTTTTACGATGCAAATATTTTCATCATCACTAATAGCATTTACGATAAAAAATAAAATTTATCATAAATATTTTAAATAATAAAATATTTGTGATGAAAATAATTTTTTATCGTAAATAGTTGCATATTAGTGAAGAAAAAATTATTCCACCATAAATACAAACTATTTATGATGAATATTTTTATTATAAATAATATATTATTTATTTTAATTTTAAATTTCTAAATATTCATGATGAAAATATTTTTATCATAAATAATTTAAGTATTTATGATGAAAAAAGTTTTTTCATCAATAATAATTTTATTTTCAATGAAAATATTTTCATTGCCAATATTTGAAAAAAAAATTTAAAAAATTTAAAAATTATAGATTATTTATGATAAAAATATTACATCATAAATAATTAAGTATCTATGATAAATTTTTTTTTTATCATAAATACTCATTATTTATGATGAAAATATTTTCATCATAAATAGTAAAAAAATCAAAAATTTAAAAAAAAATAAAAAATTACTTATTATTTATGATAAAAATTTTTCATCAAAAATAAGTATTTTTTACGATGATAAAAATTTTTTCATCATAAATACTTGATTATTTACGATAAAAATCTTTTCATCGTAAATAGTTAAAAATATAAAAAAATTTTAAAAATTAAAAATTATTATTTATTTATGAAGAAAAATTTTCATCATAAATAAAATTTTTTTTGATGAAAATTTTTTTTATTATAAATACATGATTATTTTTAATGTAAATATTTTCATCATCATTAGTTAAAAAAATAAAAAATTAAAAAAATAAAAATTGATTATTTTTTATGATAAAATTTTCTATCGTAAATAATGATTATTTATGATTAAACATTCATTTTCATCATAAATACATGTATTTACGATGAAAATATTTTCATCACCAATATATAAATAAATTAAAACTTTAAAAAAATCATAAAATATTTTAAATTTTTGATTTTGTATAAGGCAACTGCATCTATTATTTATAGTAGCTATATACATCTTTTGTCTTTTACATGGTAAAGAAAAAATGTAAGTTATGATCCAAATCAAACTTTTTATATGAAAAAATTATATGAAAGTTGCTGATATTCGTGGATTAGAATGAATAGATTCTTTTGAATAAAATGAGCTATCCATTTATTTGCGACGTAAAATTCATCTATTCATCGCTGTCATTGTTACTAGTGATATCAATAAATCTTTCTGATTGAGTGTCTACCTTAAGCTGCATGAAAGGAGTCTCCTTTGTACGAATATGGTACCAGAACGAGCCATATATATTAGCAACTCAAACAAAACAAGTAATTATTTGAAGGATCTAAAGTATGTAGATAATTGACATGTCGTACAAAAAATAATACTTAGAGGCATATATGACATACTGACCCAATTAGAGATGGATGAAAATTCAGATTTACTTGAAGAGGAAGCTTTTCAAGAGGAGGAACAAATATTAGTCGAGCTTCTTGTTGATGAAGAACTTGTAACAGCTCTTTTGAATAGGACTGATCTGCCGCCCAACGAAGTTGAAGCTGATTTTGTATTTAATCTTGATGAGTCAGAGGGTAACGATCTATTCATAAATGACGATGAGATAGAAGATGATACATATATCGATTATTGTGATTCGGAGGAGGACGTACACATCAAAAAAGATACGAATATTGATGAGTAGATTTATATTCTTTGTTCAATCTTCTCTTGCAATAATGGTATGCAATATAATTCTGTTCATTAGAATGTAATTTATTTTTTATCATTATTGTTCAATATTATATCCATTTATATGTCAAGAATTGCAGGTATGGCACCAGGAGACAGACGATGATATTTGCGTTTGCAGTCTACCCCAGAGGTTGAGGCACCTTCATCGATTTTCACTGCTGCACTAGCTCCATCGCCAGGGGGTCTTGCACTGGCAGGTCCCAATGAGACGGATCAGAGTGAGACGGGTCTGAGTGGTATTATTATACTTTTTATATAATAAAATTTAATTTTTTTTATTTGAATAGCTATCATACTAATGATTTATTTATTATTATTTTAGATCAGTCTCCACCAATGGTGAGGTGAGGGCGAGGTTTATCGAAGAACCTCGCTCTAGAGTATTAGAGATGCGAGCATCCGGGACAACATCTTCGTATTGAGATACTACTCAGCTATCCCAGGCCCATTAGAAGATGGTGTGAGTCGTGGCAGACCGAGCTGGGCATCATATGCCACAGCTATGCCTCCATGACACTTTTCGATTGGTGTCACATTGTATGGGCTTAGAGAAAGATTTTCTATATCTAGTTATCGATAAAATAAATTATACTGTAAATATTTAATTAGCATGGTATTCTTTTAATATTTGTTATTGACAGGATGTATTTGATATTATTGATTTTGAGGAGGATCGCATGCGGCGAGCTGTGAATGCTCATTTAGGTTTGCATTTCAAGGAGTATCACCATCGCATCCTTTAGCATTGGTACCAAGTGATGTAGGATCATGGGGTGGAGGCAGCGCAGCAACAGCCCTATGACAACATCACTATGGATGATCGGGCTCTTATATGCCGGCATTATGAGGATCCGATATATCAGGTTCACATCTAAACTTTTTTTTTTTAGAGTTTAATGATTGAATCATTTATTCTTAAATTTAATTTGTTACCTACAAATTTGACTGCTAGTATCTACCAGCAGAGAGTGGTGAGCTTCTTGGTAGGATTGATATCTACCAGCAGACCCACCAGTGACGGTCAGGGGAGTGGATGATGGAGAGCCAGGAGCTTTTTGTTGCCCAGCTATGCAACCCAAGAGGGGGGGTGAATTGGGTTTCTAAAAATTTTAAGCCCAACAGATAACTTATGAAGAACAAATAATGGCTTTAAATCAATATTAATTACCTAAAGCAGTATTGCAAGGATATAATAAAGAAATAAGATAAAGCGATAAAGCACACCACAAACACAAGGATTTATAGTGGTTCGGTGCTAACCTTGCACCTACATCCACTCCCCAAGATCCCACTTGGGAATTTTAATCCACTATCCTTTGTATTCAACCCGAATACAAAACATCGGAAACTCCGACACTAGCTATCCCAAGCTAGAACACTTGTTTTCCGGGTACAAGTAAACCCAAAACACTCCGATTTCAGGTTCGGATCAACCTTTCCTTGTTTTGGAAATCCTCCAAACACAAGAACAAAAACTCACAAAGAGTTAGAAAATTTAGAGCACAGATTAATACAATAACAGCTCCTTAAATGAGCAAATATAACAATAAAAGCTTTACTCAAATGAAGAACCCCTTTTTCAGATTTTCTCAAAGTGGATGAACGCTTGAATGCTTAAGAAGAGGTTGATTGTTGATTGAAGATCTCTTGAAAGCTTTGAACAATCTCTAGATCAAGGTTGAAACAATAGTCGTGAAGAATTCTTTCCTTGAAAGATCTTGCTTTTCTCTTTAACAATCTCTCTGCTATATTGTGGATCCTCTCTCTTTTTCTCTTTGGATTTTTCGTTGATCTCAGGCTTTTTCTTGCAAATTTCGGATCCTTTCTTCTATTCTTCTCTTCTTCTCTACTCCTCGTCTCTCTTGATTTCACGTTTGATCCACTATTTAATCTGTAATTTCTTTCACCATTTAAAGCATTTTGTAGCATTAGAAGCAAGAGAAAACAATTTAGGTAGATAAAGAGCCGTTAGAGGATTTTTAGGAAGCATAAATGGCAATTAAAACGGGCAAAAAAATAGCCGTTGCTGACAATTCCCGTCGTAGGGGTCGACTCATGAGTCGACTCATGCTTCAGGGGTCGACTCATGAGTCGACCTCTGTTGCAAAAACCAGAGAATGCGTTTCTGGAAATTCTTGGCTCAAATTAGCAGGGGTCGACTCATGAGTCGACTCATGCCTTGTGGGTCGACTCATGAGTCGACTCACAGGTCGTGCCAAGCCAGAAAACTAGTGTGCCAAGAAGAATTTTTGCGTGCCAATCAGCTCACAGTGCCATGAGTTGACTCATGAGTCGACTCATGCACTTCAAACCTTCATAACTTCAAAAATATAAGTCCAAACACAATGAAATTTTCATCAATAGATTTCAAATCATTTGTTCTACCAAATGGTACTATCAAATCAGGATTTTAGTAAAATTATGATTTTGCCCTTGAAGAGCATAAGGACTTTTTCATTTTAAAATTATTTGTATCCCTTCAATCTGCTTTGTAATCATCAAAATCAATCTAGGAGCAACAATCTCCCCCTTTTTGATGATGACAAAATATTTGAACAAAAATACTTATGTTAATGCATTAATTTCAAAAGAATCCATTATAGGTGTATATGCTTGAAAAGAGTATGATTCTTTTGGCATGCAAAAATAGATTGTCCATTTTCTTAAAGATTTGAAAAGGGTATTAGATCATTTTGAGTTCAAGATATATCAGAGCAAGAGAAGATAAATAACTTTTTCTATGTATCAGAGTAAGAAAAATAATTATATCAGAAAAGATTTTACAATGTATCAGAGCAAGAAAATTTTATAATATATCAGAGAAAATTTCACACTGTATTAGAGCAAATGTCAGAGTAAATTTCTCATTGTATCAGAACAAATTTCAAAGAAAATTTCACACTGTATTAGAGCAAATGTCAGAGTAAATTTCTCATTGTATCAGAACAAATTTCAGAGAAAATTTCACACTGTATCAGAACAAATGTTATAATATATAAGAGAAACTTTCTCACACTGTATCGGATCAAATGTTATAATTTATCAGAGAAACCTTCACACTGTATCGGATTAAATTTTATCATGTATCAGAGCAAGTTAAAAGAAATTGTAGGATGTATCAGAGTAAAACAAATTTCTTAAGATGTATCAAGGTGAGTAAAATTTCAAAAGCAAGTTTGAATTTTGAAATATATCAGAGCATATAAAAAAAAACTTATTTGCATTGTACTCATGATTTTGCTTTTGATGGATGACTTTTTGTTTAAGTTCTGTCTGATACCAAATTTTGATACCAAAATTTCTCAAATTTTTGTTTAATCTTTCAATCCTTGTTTTTGTCTAATTTCTCCAATATTTGTTTAATTTCTTTAATATTTGTTTAATTTCTTCAATATTTGTTTTAATTTGTTTTTGTTTAATTTCTCCAATATTTGTTTAATTTCTTCAATATTTGTTTTAATTTCTCCAATATTTGTTTTTGTTTAATTTCTCCAATATTTGTTTAATTTCTTCAATATTTGTTTTAATTTCTTCAATATTTGTTTTTATTTAATTTCTCCAATATTTGTTTAATTTCTTCAATATTTGTTTTAATTTCTCCAATATTTGTTTTAATTTCTCCAATCTTTGTTTTTGTTTAATTTCTCCCCCTTTTTCTCATAATTTAGGATTTTACTTTTTGTCTAATTTCAATTTTTGTTTTTGTTTAATTTCTCCCCCTTTTTGACATCATCAAACATAGTTAACTCTTTCTTTTCTTTTTCTGAAATATTCTTTAATTTCTTCTTCTTTAGAGTTTTTCACAGATGTTTGCTCCCCCTTAATATAGCAATTATCAACAGCAAAGAACAACAAGGAGAAGACAATATTTCAACAAGAAGAAAATATATAACCAAAATATAATCATTACAAAGAGGTAGAAATATAGGTAAAAGATGATTCCATTAATATCATAATTATTTCAATACATAAAATTCAACCGGCTAAATGTCAATACATGGCCCCAAGGTATAGATCCTAGAACAAGATACTAACTCCTAGGACCTAGTAAAGATCAAGATAAGTCAATGATCGGAGTCATCAGATATAGGGTGAGGAGATGATGGATCAGAAGTGCGTCCTCTACCCCGTCTGCCTCTGCCATGAGTAGGAGGGCGAGATGAACTGGGTGGCTGAGAATGCTGAGATGCTAGGGCTGATACCATGAGTCTAATAGAATCAAGTACGTTCAGTGCTCTGGAAACAGATTGAAGTAGAGCAGTGAACTGGGTGGTAGCATGCTCACTCGATCCTCGGATCTCTTTCCTCAGTAGCTCATATCCACCTTCTAGTGCTCCTCTGAGCTTGCCAGCCTCTGCAGTGAGGTCTGTGACCTCAATAGTAGACTCCTGTGGCTGGAGATGGGCCAATGCAAGGACTTGCCCCTGCAAGTCAAGAACTCTGCCAGTCAGTCTCCAGACTGTGTCCTCAAGCTGCTGTATCCTGACGGACTGATCTGAAATCATCTGAAATACAGTGGAGATGTGGGGAGTAATGGTCTGATCAGAAGAAGTAGCTCCAGGTATAAAAAAAGTACTACTCCACTGGCTAGACAGCAAAGAAGCCACACGCTGTGAAATATGCTCGATCTGATCGTCAGCCAGTCTGAACTCTGATGGAGGTGCTCTGCTCTCTGACTGATACACTGGTGTGGGCATCCTAGTAAACTCCGAAGGGCCAGCCTCAGTATCAGGAATGAACTGTGTATCTGGTGATGCTGCCCTGAAGTCATGTACAGGAGAAGATGGACCTTCTTCTTCTACTCTGCCTTCAGTTCTGTCTTTAGCTCTTTCCTCAGCTCTCTCCTCAGCTCTTTCTTCAGAGCCCTTGATCCAACCACCAACAGTCTTTGTAATTCCCATTCGGTGCAGGCTGTGTTGGTTGAAAGTGTCCACATGTGAGAGCTTGGTAGGTGTCTCCCCCTCACAGCTAACTCCAAACCTCCTAAAAACTCTAGTAAGGGCCATACCATAAGGCAAGTGTGCCTTGGATCTATTCAAAGTTTCTCTCATGGCCTCTATCATAAGTGCAGGGAGGTTTAGGGGGGTCTGAGTGATGATATGAAACATGACACATACATCTCTGCCAGATAGTAAGTCATGTCTACCACTCCTAGGAAAGAAGAGTTTTGTTACAATCTGATGCAGGACCCTCATCTCAATGGACAGTAGCTTTGCTTCCAATCTGTTTAAACTTCCTGAAAAAGCTTCTCCTAAGATAATTCTGATCCATTCTTCTTTAATTGGGAGTTCCATATATGAGTATCCTTCACTAGGCAACTGAAGTATTTCTCCCAATATCCTAGAATCCAAGCATATGTCAATTCCCTTGACTGTTGAAGTCACTGACCCATTTCCATAATTTAGGTTCTGGTAGAACTCTCTGACTAGATCAACATAGGTGACTTCCTTAAGAGAGCAATAAAGTTCCCATCCTTGATTTTTGATCTTGGTAGCAAAAGTAAAGCCTTCTTTCTCAAAGAACCGAAAATCTATATTTTTCCCGGTTTCTACTTTTCTATCAGAAAGAGGATTTACACTGGGGCTTATGGAGGATTGAGAGGGACCTTGAGCAGGTACTGAAACTGGATCAGGAACACTGGAAGACTGAGCATGCCTTTTCTTTCGGACAATTTCCTCAGGCTCTCGGATTGATTTCCTACTTTGGGGAAGTTTCATCTTTGGAGCCATATCCAAAAAGTAGCAGACAAGAAGACTTAAATTCAGAGGAGGAGGGATCACAAAAGAGTAAAGAAGAATTTTGGTGGAGAAAAGAAGTGAATTTTGAATGAACGGTGAAGTTCTAGGGCACGTTCCACCCGCGCCAATCACTGCGAGAAAGCACAGAAAAATCCTTTTCAAGGAGGCGATTTTTGGTGGAGAGAAGGAGGGAGATTTGCCTCAGAATTGATCCTTGGATTTGGAGCAAGAAGAGTTGGAGAGGATGGCTTTCGGAAGAAAGATGATGAGAAGATGAGTCGTCTCACGAACAGGGTTTCCCGTTTAAAAACAATGAACCCGATGGAAGTTGGTGGGATTTACAAGTTTGCCATTGAGTCGACTAATGGGGGTCGACTCATGAAGTTCAGAAATTCAGGAAAAATGCAAATAAATTTCAGAAAAATTCGAAATTTTGGGAGTAGGAATTTTTGCTCAAAGATAAGTTTTTAGAGTGATAAATCTGAGCTTTTGGGACCAGGATAGATGTTGAAAATTGATCTCTAAGAGTTTTTGACATCTATTCTTTGGAAATTGAGAAATTTCAGACAAATGGATCTAGAACTCCTAGATTTCTCCTAATTTCACAGAATCTATCCTCACTAAGGGCCTTTGTAAAGATATCGGCTAATTGATTTTCAGTGCAAACATATTCAAGAATTATATTTTTGTTTTGAACATGTTCTCTTATGAAATGATGTCTTATTTCAATATGTTTAGATCTTGAGTGTTGTATTGGATTTTTAGATAGATTTATGGCACTTGTATTATCACATTTTATTGGTGTTTCATTAAGTTTGATTCCAAAATCTTCGAGTTGTTGCTTAATCCACAAGATTTGAGCACAACAACTTCCGGCTGCAATGTATTCGGCCTCAGCCGTAGACAGTGCCACCGAATTTTGTTTCTTGCTAAACCATGAGATTAGATTTACTCCAAGAAATTGGCAAGTTCCACTTGTGCTTTTTCTATCTAATTTACATCCAGCAAAATCAGCATCAGAATATCCTAACAAATTAATTTGTGAGTCCTTAGAGTACCATAACCCTATAGTTTGTGTACCATTTAAGTATCTAAGGATTCTTTTAACAGCATTCAAATGAGATTCCTTAGGATTAGATTGATATCTTGCACATAAGCAAACACTAAACATGATATCAGGCCTACTTGCAGTTAAATACAATAATGAGCCAATTATACCTCTGTAGTATTTTAAGTCTACGCTTTTACCTTCATCATCCTTGTCAAGCTTACTTGAGGGACTCATTGGTGTGCCAATTGGTTTGCAGTTCTCCATTCCAAATCTTTTGAGTAGTTCCTTGGTGTACTTGCTTTGGGTGATGGAGATTCTCTCTTTTGATTGTTTGATTTGGAGTCCGAGAAAAAAGGTGAGTTCTCCCATCATGCTCATCTCGAACTCTCCCTGCATAAGCTTAGCAAAGTCTTGACAAAGGGATTCATTAGTAGCCCCAAAAATTATGTCATCAACATATATTTGTATAATTAGCATATCATTTTGGTTTCTTTTAATAAATAGGGTTGTATCTACATTGCCTCTTGAGAAACCATTATTTAGTAGAAATTTGCTTAGCCTTTCATACCATGCTCTAGGTGCTTGTTTTAGACCATATAAAGCTTTATTTAATCTAAAGACATGATTGGGAAAAGCATGATTTTCAAATCCAGGGGGTTGTTCTACATATACTTCTTCAGAAATATATCCATTTAAAAATGCACTTTTAACATCCATTTGAAATAGTTTGAATTTCATAAAGCAAGCATAAGCAAGTAGAAGTCTAATGGCTTCTAATCTAGCAACAGGTGCAAAGGTTTCATCAAAATCAATTCCTTCTTCTTGATTATATCCCTTAGC
Organism: Elaeis guineensis; assembly: GCF_000442705.2. Classification (NCBI taxonomy): domain Eukaryota; kingdom Viridiplantae; phylum Streptophyta; class Magnoliopsida; order Arecales; family Arecaceae; genus Elaeis; species Elaeis guineensis. The sequence goes on from NC_025998.2 coordinate 108,192,876, forward strand.
AACCAGTCTTGCTTTATTTCTAATTACATTTCCATGCTCATCTAACTTGTTTCTAAAGACCCATTTTGTTCCAATTATTGAATAATCTTTAGGTCTTGATACTAAGGTCCAAACATTATTTCTTTCAAATTGATTAAGTTCCTCTTGCATAGCATTAATCCAGTTATGATCATTTTCAGCCTCTTCAAAAGTTTTAGGTTCAAGTTGAGATACAAAAGCACAATGATTAAGTACATCTCTAAGTGAAGAACGTATTTTTACCCCATGCATAGGATCACCAATTATTAACTCCTTAGGGTGGTTGTGAACATACCTCCATTCCTTGGATAAGTCATTTGTACCTTGAGGTTGTTCTTGAATTTCTTCACCTTTCTCATTTTGTTTGACTTCTTGATCCTTGTCTTCTGGAGTTGCTGAGTTTTTTAAAGTGATCTCCTTCATACCTTCTATTAGTGGATCTGCATCATCAACACCCTCATTCTTCCTTGAAGGAAGATCGTTAGATTCATCAAAGACAACATGTATGGACTCCTCAACTACTAAAGTTCTTTTGTTGAACACTCTAAATGCTTTACTAGTGGAGGAGTAACCTAGAAGGATTGCTTCATCTGATTTTGCATCAAATTTATCAAGTTTTTCTTTGCCATTATTTAATACAAAACATCGGCAACCAAAAACATGAAAATATGCAATATTTGGTTTTCTTCCTTTCCAAAGTTCATAGGGGGTTTTCTTTAAAAATTGTCTAATTAAAGCACGATTTAAAATGTAACATGCTGTGTTAATAGCTTCCGCTCAAAAATATCTTGGAAGGTTGCTTTCACAAAGCATGGTACGGGCCATTTCTTCTAAGGTTCTATTTTTCCTTTCAACTACCCCATTTTGTTGAGGTGTCCTAGGAGCAGAGAAGTTATGGCCAATTCCATTTTCATCACAAAAATTTTCAAAGTCTTGATTTTCAAATTCTGTTTCATGATCACTTCTAATATTTTGAATTGAAAACCCTTTTTCATTAGTGACTTTTCGATGAAATTTAGTGAAAATTTGAAAAGTTTCATTTTTGTGAGCTAAAAAGAAAACCCAAGTAAAACGAGAGTAATCATCAATTATTACAAATCCATATCGTTTTCCTCCTAGACTAGTGGTTCTAGTTGGTCCAAATAAATCCATATGTAAGAGCTCTAAAGGTCTAGAAGTTGAAATAGTATTTTTGGATTTAAATGAAACTCTAGTTTGTTTGCTTAATTGGCATGCATCACAAATTCTATCCTTTTCAAAATTCAATTTTGGCAAACCGAGAACTAAATCCTTTTTAATTAATTTTGAAAGAGAATGCATGCTAATATGTGCAAGTCTACGATGCCACAGCCAACTAGTCTCATTTATTTTAGCACTTAAGGAAACTAGGCATTGCATGTCTAATTTAGTTAAATCATTCAAGTCTACCATATAAACATTGCCATGCCTATGTCCTATAAATTTAATGCCATCGTTAATAGGACTTGTCACAATGCAAACAGATGATTCAAAACTTACTTTATACCCTTTATCACAGAATTGACTAATGCTAAGTAAGTTATGCTTTAAACCTTTAACTAGTAAAACATTCTCAATGTATTTGGAGGGAGTGATACCAATGTTACCTATCTCGATGATCTTTCCTTTGCCATTGTCTCCAAAGGTGACCATCCCTCCATCCTTAGCATCAAGCGTGATGAATTGTGATTCATCACCAGTCATGTGTCTCGAGCATCTGCTGTCAAGATACCATTTTCTGTTTCCTTCTTGGGATGCTAGACACACCTACAAGCACAGATCAAGTTTCTGTCTTAGGTACCCAAGCTTTCTTGGGTCCTTTCAGGTTAGTCAGAATGGTTCCTTTTGGAACCCATATTTTCTTTGTGTTTGCATATTTGTTAATAAGACATGTGTATGATTTATGTCCTATTCTTCCACATTTAAAACAAGTAATATTTGTAGACTTTTTGCTTGAATAATTTGCATAAATATCCTTCGGAAATTTTTGTTTCTTCAGGGGTTTATAACCAAGTCTTGCCTTATCATATATAGCTTTCTGATTATCAAGGATCATATTTAGCTTGTTTGAACTTAAGGTGAACTTATCTACTATAGATTTCAGCTTGTTCATTTCATCCTTTAAGTTTTGATTTTCTTGAATCAAGGTGAATTTTTCAATTGAAAGATTTTCAGCTTGTTTCACTAAGGACTGATTTTTCAATTTCAGCTCTTTGTTTTTCTTTCCTAGTTTCTTTAATTCATCAATTGAATCATAGAATGCTTCATGCAATTCTTCAAAAGTAAATTCACTAGTGGATTCAGAAGTTACCTCATTTTCATGTGCCATCAGGCACAGATTGGCTTGTTCTGTTGAGGTTTCCTCGTCGGAGCTTGAGTCATCACTCGCACTCCAGGTCGCCATCATTGCCTTCTTTTTGAACTTCTTTGGACCTTTCTTCAATTGTGGACATTCGGATCTGAAATGTCCTGGCTTCTTGCACTCGTAGCATATAGGGGTTTGATCTTTCTCCTTTTCTTTGCTTTGATCCTCTTTTGTGAATTTCTTTCTCATCCCCTGTTTCCTTTTTCTTAGAAACTTCTTAAATTTTTGGGTGATGAGAGCCATTTCTTCATCCTGATCTTCATCTTCAGAGTCATCCGTTTCATAATCAGGCGAAGTTGTAGATTTGAGGGCAATGGTTCTTTTCTTTTTGACTTCATCCTCTTGATGTTGCTTCATGCTAAGTTCATGAGTCATCAAGGATCCAAGAAGCTCTTCTAGAGGTAGAGTGTTCAAGTTCTTTGCTTCTTGGATGGCAGTCACCTTGGCTTCCCAAGTTCTTGGCAGTGACCTGAGAATCTTCCTTACAAGTTCACTATTAGTATAAGATTTGCCAAGACTCTTTAAACCATTGATTATATCAGTAAAACGAGTAAACATAGCAGTTATGGACTCATCATGCTCTATTTTGAATAATTCAAATTTATGTACAAGCATGTTTATTTTAGACTCTTTTACTTGATTTGTTCCCTCATGGGTGACTTCTAACCTATTCCATATTTCTTTAGCAGATGCACAAGTAGAAATGCGATTAAATTCACTAGCATCTAGTGCACAATAAAGAACATTCATGGCTTTGGCATTTAATTGTGCCAATTTCTTGTCAACCTCATCCCATTCTTTCTCGGGTTTGGTTGACTCCTCACCATCTATAATCTTGGTGGGTGTGTGAGGACCATTCACTATGATACTCCACATATCATAGTCGAGTGCTTGTATGAAAATCTTCATCCGAGCTTTTCAATAGGTGTAATTAGACCCATTGAAAAGTGGAGGTCGGTTTGTTGATTGCCCCTCGGCTAGAGAAGTTCCAACATGGGTTGCCATAGATCTTTGGCTCTTTGATTGTTAGATCAAAGAAGGGCTAGAGCACCGGCTCTGATACCACTTGTTGCCCAGCTATGCAACCCAAGAGGGGGGGTGAATTGGGTTTCTAAAAATTTTAAGCCCAACAGATAACTTATGAAGAACAAAACAATGGCTTTAAATCAATATTAATTACCTAAAGCAGTATTGCAAGGATATAATAAAGAAATAAGATAAAGCGATAAAGCACACCACAAACACAAGGATTTATAGTGGTTCGGTGCTAACCTTGCACCTACATCCACTCCCCAAGATCCCACTTGGGAATTTTAATCCACTATCCTTTGTATTCAACCCGAATACAAAACATCGGAAACTCCGACACTAGCTATCCCAAGCTAGAACACTTGTTTTCCGGGTACAAGTAAACCCAAAACACTCTGATTTTAGGTTTGGATCAACCTTTCCTTGTTTTGGAAATCCTCCAAACACAAGAACAAAAACTCACAAAGAGTTAGAAAATTTAGAGCACAGATTAATACAATAACAGCTCCTTAAATGAGCAAATATAACAATAAAAGTTTTACTCAAATGAAGAACCCCTTTTTCAGATTTTCTCAAAGTGGATGAACGTTTGAATGCTTGAGAAGAGGTTGATTGTTGATTGAAGATCTCTTGAAAGCTTTGAACAATCTCTAGATCAAGGTTGAAATAATAGTCGTGAAGAATTCTCTCCTTGAAAGATCTTGCTTTTCTCTTTAACAATCTCTCTGCTATATTGTGGATCCTCTCTCTTTTTCTCTTTGGATTTTTCGTTGATCTCAGGCTTTTTCTTACAAATTTTAGATCCTTTCTTCTATTCTTCTCTTCTTCTCTACTCCTCGTCTCTCTTGATTTCACGTTTGATCCGCTATTTAATTTGCAATTTCTTTCACCATTTAAAGCATTTTGTAGCATTAGAAGCAAGAGAAAACAATTTAGGTAGATAAAGAGCCATTAGAGGATTTTTAGGAAGCATAAATGGCAATTAAAATGGGCAAAAAAATAGCCGTTGCTGACAATTCCCGTCGCAGGGGTCGACTCATGAGTCGACTCATGCTTCAGGGGTCGACTCATGAGTCGACCTCTGTTGCAAAAATCAGAGAATGCGTTTCTGGAAATTCTTGGCTCAAATTAGCAGGGGTCGAGTCATGAGTCGACTCATGCCTTGTGGGTCGACTCATGAGTCGACTCACAGGTCGTGCCAAGCCAGAAAACTAGCGTGCCAAGGAGAATTTTTGCGTGCCAATCAGCTCACAGTGCCATGAGTTGACTCATGAGTCGACTCATGCACTTCAAACCTTCATAACTTCAAAAATATAAGTCCAAACACAATGAAATTTTCACCAATAGATTTCAAATCATTTGTTCTACCAAATGGTACTATCAAATCAGGATTTTAGTGAAATTATAATTTTGCCCTTGAAGAGCATAAGGACTTTTTCATTTTAAAATTATTTGTATCCCTTCAATCTGCTTTGTAATCATCAAAATCAATCTAGGAGCAACACTTTTTATAAATTTCTTTAATTATTTTTTTATTTATAGTTTGATTTTTAGTATAAAATTAAAATAGCTATAACTTTAATTTTCAGAAACATATGATAGGTATCAGATCCCAGCCTATCTCTGAGGGCCCGATCGCACCCACAGATGATGAGATCTGTGATCAGGTGCTGATATGAGATCCTGTTATGTTAGGGGTCTAGGGCATGGGATCTGTGCTCCCTCATCCTCATGCTCATCCTGGGCTGACATCCATACTGCCTCCGATGTTGGGCTGGCGGAGGTGCAGAGGCAGGCTGAGCAGTGAGCTGATGAGTTGACTGCATGCGTCGATGAGTACCTATTGGGAATAGTATCCCAAAGCCAATTGCCAGCCTGTTGACGGTTGTGCTCATTTTTGTATTTGTACATGAATTATAAATTAATAAAAATTATTTTGGTATTTTTCATCACAAAATGTTTCATCTTCTAATGAACTCCTATGTTGTGGTGAAGTCCTTAGGACTATTTAGACTCGACAAAGGAGGATTTGTCATTTAGTCCTTAAATCTGTTCGTGACCAAATGATACGTTGTTACCAAGGATGACAATGTTTATCAAGCATAGGTCATTGTGTGCCATATAGGTTGGTTGTCCTCTTAACCAATGAGTGTAGAGACTCTGGTATGGCATACAGGTGAGATGTAAGGGTATATCTCTACTGAACATGACCGACTCCGGAGCTATTTCTGCTGTCAAGATTTGTTCTGATAGAATATGGATATAAATATCCCTCCGATCTGAGACCACCACGGTGACTTGCAAGCAACTCACTGCACTTAGGCACCGGACTACCTGAATTTTTAATTCAGTGACGGAAGGCTGCTGGGTGTAGTCAAGTACTTGACTTATCGGTGCGTGTGTCAAGATGGGATTGATCACTCCAATTTAGGAGCTGTGTACAGTCGTATTTCAATTTAGCAAAATCTTGGCCAGGGTGGTCCTTGTGAGAAGTCACAGGACTGTTTGAGTTGAGCACGATTCGGATGATTTGATCAGAGTTGACAGTTTAACCCTGAGTTATCCTAAACACAGGGGTCAAAAGGATGAATTATACAGTAACCATATTCATGTAGGTTCTGAGTGTTACGATTGTGACTATTCGACCTATCCGAACGTCGGGTACTATTGCTAGATGGTCACTTCGATTAGTACAGAAATTGGTTCTTGTGCTACCGGCTTAGGTTCGAACCTACGGGGTCACACACATTAGAGGTTCCTATCTGATCTAATGGTTGATGTAGAATCCTACATGTTTGGGACTCAGTGATCGAGAATCAAGATTCTCTGATCATGAGTTCCACACATTATGGGTACCGGAGTCAAGAGTCCCACTAGTTGGAATTTTTCGATCAGGGTTACATATCGATGAATTCTGATGTCCGGTTGCCCGTCGGATTTGGATTCAGTATTTATGAGAGATTTAATTAGTGATTTGATCACTAATTAACTCAATTTGATTGAGTAATTATTTTTGGATCAAGTCCACTTGAATTGGATTCAGTTGGGTTTGACTCGATTAGGTTAAGAGTTGATCTAATCGTCAAGATGGTTTGGTCCCTGATTTGATCAGGGGTTAGGCTTAGTCAATTCTTGATTTGATTAGGATTTTATTGAGCCTAATTAAGTCTAATTAAGTTGGATTTAAATTAGTCTAATTGGACCTAACTTATTTGGTTCAATTAGGTTGGTTTAAATAATTAAACCACCTTGACCCAATCTCCATGCGCCACCTCACTTCTATTGCACCCATTTGAATTCATGAGAAAAAACTTCTCATGAATTATTTTCTCACGCCAAGCCCTCTCCATGCCCCACTTTAATGTGCCAAATGAATGGATAAGGATGATTGGTTGGCCATTCAAATTCAAAATAAAGTTTGAATTTGAATGGGCAATCAATCTTTGTACCTTATCCTTTTTTTTACATCTCATTTATTACGTGAGAAAAGGTTTCTCATGAAATCACTCCATGCACAATTTAAGCCACGCCTCACGCCTTTAGTGGATAAGGGATGAGTTGGTGTCCATTTGAATTCAAAATTTGATTTGAATTCAAATGTGCAATTACTCATCTTTATCCTTTCTTTTGGATAAGATGCTTGAGGTTGTTATAAAAGGAGGAGAAGAGTGGGGCATGTAAGAAGAAGATTTTTGAAGAAAAATTCTGGGGTGTGAGAAGTCTTATGCGTGAGAAGGAAGTCCATATCCTTTCAAGAGAAAAAGAAAGAAAAGAAAGAAAAGTAGGTGCAAGGTTTTCGGTGAGTTCTCTAGAGTTTTAGCCTGGGGTTCGGGAAGTGAGAAAGTGAGCTACGAGTGTTGTGAGCCCATAAAATTTTAGGGTGATCTTCAACATCCTCTCAAGCATGTCTGTTGATGATTCGGAGTATCTGAAGAATCGACAGACATCAATCGAAGGAGTTCGATCAGCATCGATCGTCAAAAGGACTCTACAACGAGCTAGCACTCGTGAGGAGTCGATCAGATCGGGAGCTTCATATGGATGATCCACAGAGGCCAGACATGCTATGTGGCTGCATCGCGATGATCAGACTCTTCCGACGGTGATCAGATTGCGACGATCTACTACCCGCATAAAGGTAGTGTTTGAACACATTACAGTAAAGTGTTTACTGTTCGAATTTGAATTTTAAATTTAAATGCATGCATGCTATATATCATATTTGGATCCTAATATTGGGTAAATTTATATTAATTAATTAGATTAATTAATATTTTTTTACTATAAAATCATAATTTTAAAAAAGTTTTAAAATTATCATTTTACCCCTGCACTGAATTTCTCACAAATGGTATCAGAGTGGGTTCTTAGATATGATATATATATTTATATGTGTAGATTAAGTTATAATCTAAAAGTTTAAATTTAAAATTTAAAATTCAAAATTTAAAATTTGAATTTTGAAAGTTGTTTGAAATTCAAAATTCAAAAATTTAAAATTCAAAATTTAAAATTTAAATTTTGAAATTTGAAATTCGAAAATCAAAATTCAAAAATTTAAAATTCAAAATTCAAAATTCAAAATTTGGTTGAAATTTCAAATTTGAAATTCAAAATTCAAAATTCAAAATTCAAAATTCAAAATTCAAAAATTTAAAATTTGAAATTTGAAATTTATTTGAAATTTGAAATTCAAAATTTAGAATTTGAAATTTGAAATTTAAATTTTGAAATTGATATATTTAGATATACTTGATCCAAGTAGCAAGTAATCAAATTGGATTGGTTGCCATGGCCATCCGGTCATAGGAGAAAAGTAGGGTTTAAAGGCCCTCTCCTCCCATTCGATGGGGTCTCTTATGGCGGTAGGGGTGCTGCTACAATTATATCCCATGCAGATGAAGCAGCGAAAGAAATTAAGATGTAAAGGTTCAATTATGAAATTTATCATGAATGTGTTAGATTAGATCTAAAGAAATATTCATGATTTATTTTGATTGAGTTAGTTTCTATTATATAATTAGTAATAGGATTGCTATTTATGAAATGTGCTGATCTATTTGTAAAATGAGTCAACATATTTGGTGAACAAAAAATAAAATTTTTCAAATTTGAAAATTATTTTTGAAATGCCAAACCCTGACCCATCAGCCCAAATACTTAATTAAAAGAATTAAGTGTTGTCTAGTAGGTCTAAAATTGTGAATTAAGACCTAAGGCAATTGCATAAACTTGTGGGTCAATGGGTTAGATGGATTAGGTCCATAATTGGGTTAGACCTAAGGTTAGCTTAAAGAAATGGACTAAATTAGAGTAATTGGTCAAATCTAATCAAAAGTTGAATTAGATTAGGTCAAGGATACTCTAGACTCAACTCCAATAGTTGTAGTTGAATGGGTCCGTGTCTATAACTAGACCAAGATGGACTTAATTCATGGCTACGCGGTGGAACCCAATTTACTAAGTTGATAAAATTAAAACTAATGAACTGGTTGGTGTCTAAGGTAAGTTTGACAGTTTGACCAGTGGTTTTTAAGCGGGAGCTACTCGTAGTGATTCGATCTCTGACGAGTTAATGGCATATCCCCACCGCTGATCTCACTTACCTGGCCAACCTGGTGAATTAGATTTTGATTAGATCACTTAGTGATTAGGGCTCACCCATGTCATTAGGTAAATCAGTTTGACTGATTTAGGTGCTCCTAATGCCAGCTTTAATTAAATCTTTTTTTTAATCTGACTTGGTGAAGTCAGTGGGAGGATTGAAATTGGCTGGATATTTTTTTCTCATCTCTCTTTTAATAAAATCCTCAAAAATTATTAGGTCCCTAAAAATGTTTAAGTTATATTGATAACTAAGTCTTAGCCTCCCATTAAGTGAGTGATAATGAGTCCATTAGTTTAATAATCATTGGAGGCCCAAAGGCCTGGTGCTTATTGACTAATGAAATTATCATTCATAATATGATAATTTGGTTTGAGTCTTTCTGATGGTGATCAGGTTGGCCGGCCAAAGTCGGGCCTGATCATTTATTGGTCTGATTCATCAAATCAAATCATGTTAATGGTTAGACCTAATCAGATCTTTTCAGTGGAGGCCAAAGCCTACTGATTAGGTTCTGGGGTAAAATCAATTACTAGAAGTTGTTTAGAGAAACAACTGGTTATGAACCTACCCATAGATGCATATGGGTTGACCAACCAAAGTTAGGCTCGTGTGTAGTCTGTGTGGATTTTAGTACCCACTAAAGAATTAAAGTAATTCCTTGAATTGGATGTTGAGACTACCAGTTCGTAAAAATACTGAGAGAAACTTTAGACTAAAGTCCAAGTCTTTAGTATTTATAATTTATGTACTAATAGAGGTCTGATTTTCTTTTATGCAGCTATGGCCACTACCCTGTCCCTCCGGTCATTATTAGATAATGACAAGCTCATGGGACCTAATTTTGATAGCTGGTATCGAAAATTAAAAATTATCCTTGAGCTTGAGGGGATCCTTTATATAGTAACGGATCCGGCACCTGAGGAGCCAGCCCCGAACATTAGAGGGACGGTCCGAGATACTTATCAGAAGTGGTTCAACGACCGCACCACCATTCGGGGCATTATGCTGGCGGCAATGAATGATGAGTTCAGCCGCAGGTTCGAGAACGCCCAGCCACAGGAGATGCTTCAAATGTTGAACGACTCTTTTGGCACGCCTGACGATGTTGAAAGGTACAAAATTAGTTGTGCCATTTTCAATGCTCGGATGAGGGATGGAGCCTCAGTCACTGATCTTGTACTGTACATGATCGAAATGATTAAGCACCTAAGTAAACTGGGCTTTCCCCTGCACGAGCAGCTCGGTAAGGATGCGATCCTTAATTCATTTCCCAAGTCCTTCCTCCCCTTCCTTACTCATTTTCGGATGACAAAGCCTGCAGTGAACTACTACGGCTTGTTGGGGTTGCTGCAGAACTTTGAGAAGGATCACCTGCTCCATAAGGAGTCGGTAAATATTGTGGGAGGGTCTTCTTCTGGTCGTCGATCCTTTAAGAAAGGAAAGAAGAACAAGAAGAAGAAGAATAAGAAGGTGCAACCGCATGCTGGGATGTCTGCACATGGTCAGACCAAGAAGCGCAAGCCCGACCAGAGCCAGACGGAGTGCTTCTTTTGCAAGAAGCAGGGGCACTGAAAGAGAAACTGTCCTCTATACATTGCCTCACTGGACCCGAACAGGCCAAAGAAGAAGCAAGGTACTTATATGATAACATCTTGCAACTTTTTCATTTATGATACTACTGCCTGGGTATTGGATACCGGAAGCCCTTATCATATTTGCAATTCGATGTAGGGTCTGCAAGTCAGTAGGAGATTTGATGAAGGCAAGAGATTCCTGAACGTTGGAGATAGAAGCAAAGTTTCAATTCTAGCATTAGGAATCATGAACCTTGTAATCAATTCTCGAAATATAATTCTGAGTGAATGTCACTATTATCCAAGCTTTTTATTAAATATTATTTCTGTAGGCCTTTTGGCCATGAACGGTTATCAATTTTTAATAAAAAAAAATATTTGTAATATCATTTTGAATGGTGTTATAATGTTTGTTGGACAACTTAATAATGGAATTTACTTTCTATCATAACTTGTTAATGTGGTTCAAACCTCCGGTAAATACCCTAGATAGATAATGTGTCAGAAGTCTACCTTTGACACTGTAGGCTAGGTCATATCAATAAGAACAGGATAAACACATTGGCTCAAGAAGGAATTCCTGAAGTAGGTGATTGTGAATCACTTCCAACCTGTGAGTCCTATCTTCTTGGTAAAATGATCAAATCACCTTTTACTGAAAAAGGTGAGCGAGCCAGTGAACTCTTGGGTCTGGTACACTCTGATGTATGTGGACCCATGAGCTCAAGTACAAGAGGTGGATATTTCTACTTCATAACCTTCACAGACGACCTATCGAGGTATGGGTATGTCTATTTAATGAAGCATAAGTCGGAGTCATTTGAAATGTTCAAACTATTCCGAAATGAAGTAGAAAAATAAACTGGAAAGTGTATTAAAATTTTTCGATCTGATCGAGGAGGTGAATACCTTTCCAATGATTTTCTGACATATCTTGGGGAGAATGGGATTCTCTCTCAGTGGACTCCTCCTGGAACACCACAACATAATGGTGTATCTGAAAGGAGAAATTGGACCTTGTTGGACATGGTTCGATCCATGATGGGGTTTGCTGGTCTGCCGATCTCCCTCTAGAAATTTGTGCTTGAATCGGCTTGTTATCTTCTAAATAGAGTTTCGGTAAGTCTGTAACCAAAACGCCATATGAGATATGGATAGGACGTAAGCCAGTACTCTCGCACCTTAGGGTTTGGGGGTGTCCGGCTTATGTTAAATGTTTAATTACGGATAAGCTTAGACCTAGGTCTGACAAGTGTAATTTTATAGGTACTTCTACCTAGCTGATGAGCAAAAAGTGTTTGTCAGCCTTAAGGCAGTCTTTTTGGAAAAGGAGTTCCTTAGTAAAGGGACTGATGCCTCTAAGATCGAACTTGACGAAGTTCGGTAAGTGGAAAAACCGACACAAGTTGCTGAACCTGAACCGAATTTGGTTAGATAAGATCCAGAGCCCATTGTTAAAGCACCCTTAAGGTGATCTGGTAGAGTACCACATCAACTGGACAGATACTATGGTTTCTTGGTCTGGGACGGCGATCCTATCGAACTTGATGAAAATGATGAGGATCTGATCACCTACGTGGTTGCAATGCAGAGACCCGACTCTAAGAAATGGCTGGAGGCCATGAAATCCGAAATAGAGTCCATGAAGGTCAACGATGTGTGGACATTGGTTGACCCATCCGAAGGAGTAAAACCCATAGGGTGTAAGTGAGTCTTCAAGAGGAAGAGGGGCGCAGACAGAAAGGTGGAAACCTATGAAGCCTGTCTGGTTGCCAAGGGATATCGTCAACATTATGGTATAGACTATGACGAGATATTTTCTCCTGTGGCAATGCTCAAATTCATTCGGATTATGCTTGCGATAGCTGCCCATCTGGACTATGAAATCTGACAGATGGATGTGAAGACAACTTTCCTAAACGGAGAGCTGGATGAAGAAGTGTATATGATACAACCTGAAGGATTCACATCCACTGATGAGTCTAAGGTATGCAGACTACAGAGGTCTATTTATGGACTTAAGCAGGCATCCCAGAGTTGGAACATACATTTTGATAGGACGATCAAGACGTATGGCTTTGTTAAGAATGGAGAAGAGCCATGCATTTATAAGTGGGCTAATGGTCCAGTAGTAATATTTCTTGTATTGTATGTGGATGATATTTTCTTAATCGAAAATGATGTCCTTGCATTACAGGGAATAAAGATTTGGCTATCGTCATAGTTCTCCATGAAGGATTTGGGAGAAGCTTCCTACATCCTAGGGATGAGGATCTATAGGGATAGATCTAAAAGGTTGCTTGGTTTATCTCAGTCCATGTACATTGATACTATGCTGAAGAGGTTCAGTATGGAGAATTCCAAGAAAGGCGATCTTCCGATAGGCCATGGAATTTCTCTCTTGAAGAGGGATTATCCGACAATACCTCAAGAGAGAGAGCATATGGGTAGGATTCCATATGCTTCGGTAGTGGGATCTATCATGTACGCCATGACATTTACACGACCAGATGTGGCATACTCACTAGGGGTAGTGAGTAGATACCAATCTGATCCAAGGGAGAATCACTGGAAGGTTGTTAAAACCATCCTGAAGTATTTAAGAAATACTAAGGACCAGTGGCTTGTTTATGGTGAATCGGACTTGAGACTTATAGGGTTTACAGACTCTAGTTTTCAGTCTGATCATGATGACAGCAAAAATGTGTCAGGATTTATTTTTACCCTTAATGGTGGGGCTTTCTGCTGAAAAATTTCCAAGCAGCACATAGTGGCTGATTCAGTTTGCGAGGTGGAGTATGTCGCTGCATCAGATGCTGCCAAAGAAGCGGTGTGGCTGAGAAAATTTATCACTGAGCTCGGAGTAGCACCCTCCCTTATTGGTCCAGTTCTGCTCTACTGTGACAGCTCTGGAGCCATTGCTCAGGCGAAAGAACCAAAGGCACACCAGCGGACGAAGCATATTCTACGTCGCTACCATCTCATCTGAAAAATTATGGATCGAGGTGACGTCGTTCTTCAGAAGATCGGCGGGAAGGAGAACCTGGCTGACCCATTTACTAAAGCCATTGCGGTGAAGGAGTTCGATAACTACAAGTCGAAGATGGGTATTAGATACTGCACCAATTGACTTTAGATCAAGTGGGAGATTGTTGGGAATAGTGTCCCAAAGCCAATCATCAGTCTGTTGATGGTTGTGCTCATTTTTATATTTGTACATAAATTATGAATTAATAAAAATTATTTTGATATTTTTCATCATAAAATATTTTATCTTCTAATGAACTCCTATGTTGTGGTGAAGTCCTTAGGATAATTTAGACTCGACAAAGGAGGATTTGTTGTTTAGTCCTTAAATCTGTTCGCGACCAAATGATACGTTGTTACCAAGGATGACAACATTTATCAAGTATAGGTCGTTGTGTACCATATAGGTTGGTTGTCCTCTTAACCAATGAGTGTGGAGACGCTGGTATGGCATACAGGTGAGATGTAAGGGTACATCTGCACTGAACGTGACCGACTCCAGAGCTATTTCTGCTGTCAAGATTTGCTCCGATGGAATATGGGTATAAATATTCCTCCGACCTGAGACCGCCACGGTGACTTGCAAGCAACTCACTGCACTTAGGCACTGGACTACCTGAATTTTTAATTCAGTGATGGAAGGCTGCTGGGTGTAGTCAAGTACTTGACTTGTCGGTGCGTGTGTCAAGATGGGATTGACCACTCCAGTTTAGGAGCTGTGTACAGTCGTGTTTCAATTTAGCAAAACCTTGGCCAGGGTAGTCCTTGTGAGGAGTCACAAGACTATTTGAGTTGAGCACGATTCAGATGATCTGATCAAGGTTGACAGTTTAACCCCGAGTCATCCTAATCACAGGGGTCAAAAGGATGAATTATACAGTAACCATATTCATGTTGGTTCTGAGTGTTGCAATTGTGACTATTCGACCTATCCAAATATCGGGTCCCATTGCTAGATGGTCACTTCGATTAGTACAGGAATTGATTCCTGTGCTACCGGTTTAGGTTCGAACCTGCGGGGTCACACACATTAGAGGTTTCTATCTGATCTGATGGCTGATGTAGAATCCTATATGTTTGAGACTCAGTGATCGAGAATCAGGATTCTCTGATCATGAGTTCCACATATTATGGGTACCGAGATTAAGAGTCCCACTGGTTGGGACTTTTCGATCAGGGTTACATATCGATGAATTCTGATGCCTGATTGCCCATCGGATTTGGACTCAGTATTTATGAGAGATTTAATTAGTGATTTGATCACTAATTAACTCAATTTGATTGAGTAATTATTTTTGGATCAAGTCCAATTGAATTTGATTCAGTTGGGTTTGACCCGATTAGGTTAAGAGTTGACTTAATCATCGAGATGGTTTGGTCCCTGATTTGATCAGGAGTTGGGCTTAGTTAATTCCTGATTTGATTAGAAAGTAAGCTACGAGTGTCGTGAGCCTACAAAATCTCAGGAAGATCTTCAACATCCTCTCAAGCATGTCTGTTGATGATCCAGAGCATCCGAAGAATCGACAGATATCGATCGAAGGAGTTCGAACAGCATCGACCGTCAAAAGGGCTCTACAATGAGCTAGCACTCGTGAGGAGTCGATCAGATCGGAAGCTTCGTGTGGACGATCCACAGAGGCCAGACACACTGTGTGGCTACGTCTGTTGATTAGACTCTCCCGACGGTGATCAGATTGCGGCGATCTACTACCTGCACAAAGGTATTATGTTCTGAACATATTGCAGTAAAGTATTTACTATTCAAATTTGAATTTTAAATTTAAATGCATGCATGGTATATATCATATTTAGATTCTAGTGTAGGATAAATTCATATTAATTAATTAGATTAATTAATATTTTTTCACTGTAAAATTATAATTTTAAAAAAGTTTTAAAATTATCATTTTATCCCTGTACTGAATTTTCCACAGTACCAACAGCTCCAAATTCAGATGATGGAGTGGATAGCATAGATAGAGTAGATGATGCAGCTGATGAGACAGTAGTAGGCCGGTTCGAGCTCTTCCGAGCACTCCCTTTCTCCAGTTCTGCCGACACTTGACAGTCTCTTTATGTAGTTTTTTATTTTTATTTTAGATCTCTTATAATTTTAATTTAATATATTAAAATGATGAAATTTATTTATAAATTTATTATGTAAATTTTTTATTATAATTTTATATTTTTAATTTATAAAAAATATTATAAATATAACTTAAATATATATATATATATTTTCATAAATTATTTTTTAAAAAAATATGTATAAATTATTAGTGATGGAATTATTTTTGATGAAATATTGGTCTCCAAAAAATATATTAGCAATAAAAAATTGATCATAAATAAATTTTTAATAAATTTAAAAATATTAAAATTTTATATTAAATTAATATCGATGAAAATATTTTTATTATAAATAATTGATTATTTATTAGTGATAAAAATTTACATCAAAAATTATCATATTTGTGAAGAAAAATTTATCTCACTAATATTTTTTTAAAATTAATTTTTATAAAAATTTTTAATTAAATTAATAGTGATGAAAATATTTTCATCATAAATAATTGATAACTTATTAGCGATAACAATTTACATCAAAAATTATCATATTTATGATAAAAATTTATATCACTAATATTTTTTTAAATTTTATTTTCATAAAATTTTTTAATTAACTTAATAACAATGATATTATTCATCATAAATAATTATTTTTTATTAGTGATGTAATAATTTATCATAATTTTTTTTATGATTAAAATTTTTTATCATAAATAGTTTTCAAAAAAAATATTTTTTTAATGATAAAAATTTTTGATCGATAATATTGATTATTGGCAATGAAAATTTTTTTTATCATAAAAAATTATCAACAATAGTAATATTTACGATAAAATATTAGCGATGATAATTTTGTTGCTAATAACTATTAGCGATGAAAATTCATTATTAGTGATGAATTTTTTGCATCGCTAATATTCTGTTCTATTATAGTGAGGGGTCTTCTCTCAGTGTTTTTTTAAATTTTTTTGTTGCTTTAAGATTCATGCAGCTATTTTAACTAGGTTGATAGGTTAGATATTACATTCTGCCCCTCTAAAAAGAAACTTTGTCCTTAAATTTTTTTTTCTTAAATCAAAAATTTAGGTTTACTTCTATCTCAAGTTATTATCATCCTCTAATTTTAAAATCAAACCTTTCACCATAATATCTTCCAAATCAAATTCTTGTTTTTATTAGTTTAAAAATAATTTAGATCACCATGCTTTTGCTACATATTTTGATTCAAATTCATCAGTGCACTTATGTCAAATCTTAATTTCTATGTTATATCATGATCAATATAAGTTATTATCTGAATATCCCTAGTGTCTATCCACTTATACTTTTGTCTGAGTCTATGTGTCATAATGTATCCAATTGTGCTCTTATACCATATTAATTGTTACACTCTTAATCCAAGATCGCAAGCCAGGGATCATGACAACTGCCGCATACTCATAGAAAACTCTCTCCATAAGCATGTAAGGTATCTCATCATAATATCATAAATAATAGTGAAATAAAATTTAAATAATTAATATTCAACTTTAATTTAAATAACTAAATAAATATCTTACAAAATAATATTCCATAGTCTTGCATCAAATTTTAATAAATCCTAATCTAAAATAAAAATATCAAAGTCTGTCTCTAGTTCGCTCTCCCATAATGAATCTCTGAGTCAAGTTAGTTTTTAAAATATATAAAATCTAGTAAAATATAGAGTAATGAGCTAGACAACCTAGTAAGCAATACATCTTTTGGTTAGATAAATTAAGCAATAATAATATATTAAAAAATAAACATGCAAGGTGCATTATTTCAAATATACAACATTAATCAAAATAAGATCTATGCAAATTTAGTCTTTTCAAAATTTATTTTTAAATTCATTTTCATTCATACATCAATTTCTTTCAAAACATCTAGTTCACCTCGATAGTCATGAATTATGACTACACTTATACCCTATGTTTAGGCCAAAATGAGCTCATAATAGACAAGATGTTAATATATAAACCTCACTAGTAGGGTGTCGATATATCAATGTAAAATTTCCACTGACAGTATATTAATATGCCAGTGCATAACCTCCATTGGTAGGATGTTGATATATTAGTGCACAATTCCCACTAGCAGGGTGTCAATATACTAACGTACAACTTCTATTGATAGAGTGTCAATGTACAAACACATAATCCCTATAATAGGATATTGATGTACCAGCACACAATTTTTACTAAAAATATATCGATGTGTCGGCACACAATTTCTACTAGCAGGATATCGATATGTCAATATTAAACCCTATTGTCACGATTTCGATACATGGTCAAGGTGCAAGTTAAAATCTATCTCGAATCAAATCTTTTTTCAATAAAATCACTTTCATATTGGAATTAAACAATATACAAAATCATTCAAAAATCAAAATCAATCGATCATAACTTCATAATAGAATCCATACATTCGATAATACATCAAACAATATTCTACAACGAAATAAATTTTAACAAATAAATATCATGCTTCATATTCATAAATCACAAACAATATAACTCAAAGATCAATGATACAAATACTATACAGTTTGTGGGTAAATCTTAAAATAGAGTTGCATTACTTATGTCATACGTACTCCAATCAATTAAATAATTTTAATTTTTTTTTTTTTAATTTTTAATTCATAGATCATATCACAGTATCTCACTACTGGACATCTTCTTGTCAAGATAGCAGCAATATTATACATAATTGAGTCCAATAATCAAAAAGGATATAGATAATTAAGAAAGATAGAATTGATGGATGGTTACATCCAACAATCCGGATTAGCCGCATCCAATGATTTGAGTTGGTCCGGTCATCATAACTTTATTCGATTAAAGATCCTACTAAGATATAAGTGAGTTAAAGTCTCTCTATTAGGTCAACTTAGATTCAAAGTAACTGGACTTGAGATACTTCATCAGATTCATAAATCAAATAAGGAAAATGTTAGAGAAGAGAGAAATTAACGAAGTGGAACAAGGTTGATCAGATGATACTGTTCGACAACTTGATTGATCTAATCAAATCATGGTTGAATTAGTGTATATATGGTTCAATATAAATCATAGATGATCAAATTTAAGAATTTTCGATCTAACCAAGATAGATGTTGACACACTGCTCGACGACGATGCATCAGAACTCTCTTCACTAAGATTAGATCAAAATCATTAAAATTTTTTTTTTTACTGGATCAATCCTAGAGAGAGAAATTCATGTAAAAAGAAAAAATTCTTGGGAGAGAATATAGAGAGAAAAAATAGTGAGGGAAAGTAGTGAGAAAAAGTGAGAAGAGTGAGGAAGCAGAGAGAAACTCTCTTCACTTTTTCTTTCCTTTTTTTCCGTTTCTTTTCCCTTTTTCCTTTTTTTTTTCTTTTTCTTTTTTCTTTTTCATTTTTTTCTTTTTTTCTTGGTGGAATAGGGAACTTTTCGGTCCCCATTTGTTCCTTGGAATGAAAGCCATGACTAGTATGGCTAGGATTGACAATGGTTGAGGCTACGACGGTGCATTCGGTGCTTCCCTTCTCAATGATCGATGGTGACGAACAGCACCAAAAATTCAAAGAAGAATTGGTGAAAAAATAGAAAAAATATGGCTCTATTTTTTTCAAGAAAAATCTAGCAATTGTCGATTGGAATTGAGGTTTTAAAGGGAGGAGAGGGCTAATCAATGTTTGCCCACCTCCTACCTGACTTTTCCAATAATTGTTGGCGGAATCTCTGACGAACTTAAGAAAAGGAAAATGGGCCTTTCTTCCGATGAAGAATAGTGGCCGATGGTGGGGGTTTCACAAGTGATTTTTAAATAGAGATGGAGGAGAGGGGAGTTGGACTCCTCTTCGGCTTCAATTTTGACTCCGATCGGGAATCCAACGATAAAAGGGAAGAAAACTACCAATTCCCAACGGGAGTCTTCTCTACGTTGGGAGTCTTCTCTCAGTTTTTTTCCTTTTCTTTTTTTGTTTTTTCACTGTTTTATGATCCATGCGGCTGTTTTAACTGGATTGATGGGCTGGGTGTTATAAAGTATTTTGCCCCTAATGCTGAGAAGATGACCTTCTTTAGCCTAATTTTGCTCCCTCCCAAGGAACCAGTCTCCCCTTGGACAAAATTTGAACACTTTGATATAGAGTAAGATGAGTTTTCAAATTCCCCTTTGAATTCATAATTAACATTCAATTCCTCCTAGCTGACAAGGAACCCTGACTTCAGAGGAAGTCTGGTTCTTTCTACAAGACTCACTTATAGCGACCCTACCAAAGAAAAGCTTCAAAACAGGAAATGCATGAATTTCCTTCTAAAATATATCCCAAAAACTCAAGACCTGTTATTAACTTATTTTGTTTAATTTACTTTGCGTGTGCAAGTAAACATCTCATGCGCATTTTTTCTATAATGAAAATAACTGCAAAAGTAATTGTTGGTGACTTGAACCAAGGTGAGAAATTGGATGGGGAAAACTATGACATTTGGCATAGCAAGATCCAGGATATCTAGAATGAGAAAGACGTCTTGCAAACCCTCACCCATTCCCTACAGCCCTAGAGAAATCCGTGAAAGAAAGTTCTAAACAATACCAAAAGGATCTTGATGCCTATGAGTTTTGGCTCAAGAATGATCTTGTTGCATGCTTTATATGCATAATGATCTCATTGGTAAGTTTGAAGAATTCAAAACGGTTTGGGAAATATGAGACACTCTTGAGCTCAAGTTTGGCGGCACTAATAGCCACTAGACTATGCGAATTGACCATGAAGTTTGACTTCTATAAGATGCGTGCACAGCTTAAAATGAAGCTGCATCTTAAGGTGATATCATCTATGATCCACTAGGTAAAGGCTGCTGAAAAAGACCTAATTGCTGAGTGGCAAGTTCAGGCGATGCTGTGCTCTCTTCCAAATCATAGGAGACTATGTGCCAAAGTCTGATGCACAACAAGAATATCAAGACATTTGAAAATGTGGCACATCATTTACAACTCAAGGATGTGCACTCGAAAGTTGCTGTTATAGCCCAAAGCCCAAGCCCATCTAGCAAGACCCAAGCCCCAAAAAAAAAAAAAAAAAAAAAGGGAGAACAGGGGATTGGGAAGAAGACTCCCGGTAGGAGTCTTCTTCTCCAATCAAACCTCAGAATCGGGAGTCCTAGGACCTCTCGGAGTCCTAGGGCTCTCTATAAAAAGACCTCCCCTTCTTTAGAAACCGATCATCGGCCCTCTTCCCCTCTCTTTCTCCCTGATTTCCCGATTTGAAGCCGCGGACACTCATCTTGTTCTCACCGTGATTGCTCGTCGGTGGGGTCACAGGAGGCCGAAGTGAGTTCTCCTTCTCTTCCTCTCTTCTTTCCCCTTCTTCCTATACCTTTGTGTGTGACTGCCGGCGACGGGTGTCGTCGATTCTTGATCGAAAAAGAGACCTCTGTTTTGGCCTCTTTTCCCTTGGATTTTTCGACGCCGGCGATCGCAATCAACCACCGGCCATGCCTCTCCATAACTGGGGGAGTGGCCCCCCTCTACCACCGGCCTCCGCCGTGACGGCCGCGGCCTGAACGGCCCGACAAAGGAGGGGACCCGCCGGTCCCCTGTTTCGGCCTGGAAGGAGCCCGAGAGAAAAAGAAGAAAAATAAGAAAAAGAGAAAAGAAAAGAAAAGAAAAGAAAAAGAAGAAAAAGAGAAAAGAAAAGAAAAGAAAAAGAAAATATAAATAAATAATAAAATAAAAAAAATAAGAGAGAGTTTCTCTCTCTTCTCTTAGTCTGAATCCTTACTTTCTCTCTCTACTTTCTCTCTTTAGAATTTTCTCTCTCTAGATTATTTTTCTCTCTGGATGGATTTCTCTCTCTAAAGTTATTCCTTTAGAATCAGCATAGTGAAAGGCTTCATTTTGATGATTTTGATCGAGTTTAGGGAAGAGTCTGATTTTAAGTGAGGTTTTGATTTTGGATTTGTTTAGATTTAATTTTGAATTAAAATTAATATAAAAATATAATTTTAGATAATAGGCACTGAAGAATCTCCTAGAAGTTAGTCGATCCATTCATTCAGTGCTCCGTGAAAGGCAAGTAATGAATCATCTTCTCGAGATATTTCATATTTATTCTAAAAATAAATAATTATTCTCTGAAATTATGCATGATTTATGAAATTATGTTTTGAAAGAA
This sequence comes from Elaeis guineensis, assembly GCF_000442705.2. Taxonomy (NCBI): domain Eukaryota; kingdom Viridiplantae; phylum Streptophyta; class Magnoliopsida; order Arecales; family Arecaceae; genus Elaeis; species Elaeis guineensis. The sequence continues at coordinate 108,214,779 of NC_025998.2, forward strand.
AAATACTTTTGAAATATTATGGTACGTCGATTATGCACATGTTCAGTGAAAAATTATGATATATTATGATACAAAAATATTTTGATACAGATCGGATTTATGCTCTCAGCCTAACTATATTTCAGTGGGCCCCGCCAATGGGGATTATACGTTGGTACTCAGTGGACCCTGCCAGTGGGGGTTGTGCGCTGGTGTTTGTGGACCCTGCCAGTGGGGGTTAAACGTTGGTCATAATCGAGGCTGTTGAGTTATGAGTGTTTTGAATCGAATCGGATTTATGATTATATTATATGTGAATATTTGAAAATATTGGATTTGTATTAAATCAGCATGAAATATATTTTTATGTTTATTTGTAATATTGTTCTTGAAAATTATATAATATCTGAAATATCTAGTTGAGATATTTATTACTTACTGGGCTGTCTAGCTTATTACCTTTCTTTCTATTTTTCAGATTCAGATAATTAATTTCGAGCGTGGAAAGAAATATTGGGACAGAGCTTTTAGAGGCGAGATTTTAGCATTGTCAACTTCATTGAACTTAGATCTATTATTTTATTTTTAATAAAATTTTATTGGATGTAAGATATTTATTTTAATTACTTTAATTAAAGTTGAATAATAATTATTTGAATTTATTCCACTGTGATGCATTGATATCGTGATGAGATGCCTTGCATGCTTATGGAGAGAGTTCTTCATAAGTATGCGGCGGTTGCCGCGACCTCCTGCTCGCGATCTCGGGCCGGGGGCGTGACAATTAATATGGTATCAGAGCATAAGTGGATAAATTATGACACATAGAATTAGACATAGTATGAGTGTAGGTGGGTAAACATTAAAAATATTGGGACGTTAAAGTATGAGCATCATAATAAACCCATCCTAACAAATAGATAAATGAATCTAATAAGGTTTTACTACTACAAGGTTATCATGCCTCCCCGTAGAATGACAAGAACTATTCAAAGAATTGTAAGAGAGACATCACAACCACGGGATGGTAGCACTCCCCATCTGACCAGTGGCACCTCTCAGGAGGAGGGAGTCGTAGATCCTAATGGGAGTACTTCGAGAGCACGTCAGGAACCAGATATGGCTCAGTTAATGCAGACCCTAATCAGGATAGTACAAGCGCAACAACAAATACAGCAGCAAATGCTTGAACAACAGCAGATACAACGAGATACACAACAACGTCAGCATCCACCACCACAACATGGAGAGCAACCAGTACAACGGAACAACATTTCAGAATTTAAAAAGCTTGCTCCTCCAGCTTTCAAGGGGACTACTGAACCTTTGGAGGCTGATAACTAGATAATGGAGATGGAGAAGGCCTTCGCTGTCCAAGAGTGTCTTGATGAAGAAAAGATTCGATATGCAGCTTATTTATTACAAGGAGAAGCATACAACTGGTGTCAGCGACTACAGTGCAAGTATGAATAAGACGGCGAAATACTTATCTGGGAAAGATTTCGGATTGCATTCTATGATCAGTATTTTCCTCGGAGTATAAAGATCCAGAAAGAGCAAGAGTTTATTTATTTGAAGCAAAAGGGTATGAGTGTGACTGAATATGAAGTAAAATTTACAGAGTTAGCAAAATTTGCTCCGAGATTAGTGGATGATGAGCAAGAACGTGTTCACAAGTTTGAGATGGGACTGAAAACTGAGATTCAAAAATAAGTGGTTCCATATGAATTGACAACTTATATAGATGTGGTAAACAAAGCACTGATAATTGAAAGAGAAGTCAATGAAGAACGCATGAAAAGGAAAAGAAAGCAAAGAAAGAGAGCAAAATCAAATGATACACAAGGGCAGAATAATAAAAACATAAAAAGTTTAGCTAAGGAAGCAATAGATAATAAGACTCAACAGATTGACAGTAAGCAGTGCTCCAGATGTGGCAAAAATCATGCAGACAAGGATTGCCATTGGAATACAGGTGCTTGTTTTAAATGTGGTCAGATGGATCATAAAATTGCTAGCTGCCCGCTAAATACTGAAAATCAAGTTGGCCAAAGAACTTATGAAGGACAACATAAGGGTGGTGGATAGATTTCTAAAACCCAGGGAAGAGTTTATGCGCTTACTCAACAAAATGCACAGGCTTCCAATACAATGGTGACAGGTATGAAAAATTTCGAGGATAAAATTTTTTTTAGGGGTGAAGAATGTTATAGCCCAAAGCCCAAGCCCATCTAGCAAGACCCAAGCCCAAAAAAAAAAAAAAAGGGAGAACAGGGGACTGGGAAGAAGACTCCCGGTAGGAGTCTTCTTCTCCGATCAAACCTCGGAATCGGGAGTCCTAGGACCTCTCGGAGTCCTAGGGCTCTCTATAAAAAGATCTCCCCTTCTTTAGAAACTGATCATCAGCCCTCTTCCCCTCTCTTTCTCTCTGATTTTCTGATTTGAAGCCACGAACACTCATCTTGTTCTCACTGTGATTGCTCACCGGTGGGATCACCGGAGGCCGAAGTGAGTTCTCCTTCTCTTCCTCTCTTCTTTTTCCTTCTTTCCGTACCTTTGTGCGTGATTGCCGGCGACGGGTGTTGCCGATTCTTGGTCGGAAAAGAGACCTCTATTTTGGCCTCTTTTTCCTTGGATTTTTCGGTGCCGGCGATCGCAATCGACCGCCGGCCATGCCTCTCCGTAACCGGGGGAGTGGCCCCCCTCTACCGCCGGCCTCCACCGTGACGGCCGCGGCCTGAATGGCCCGGCAAAGGAGGGGACCCGCCGGTCCCCTGTTTCGGCCTGGAAGGAGCCCGAGAGAAAAAGAAGAAAAAGAAGAAAAAGAGAAAAGAAAAGAAAAGAAAAGAAAAGAAAAAGAAGAAAAAGAAGAAAAAGAGAAAAGAAAAGAAAAGAAAAGAAAAAGAAAAAAATATACATATATAAATAAATAAATAAATAAATAAATAATAAAATAAAAAAAATAAGAGAGAGTTTCTCTCTCTTCTCTCTCTTCTTTCAGTCTGAACCCTTATTTTCTCTCTCTAGAATTGGATTTTCTCTCTCTAGAATTTTCCCTCTCTAGATTATTTCTCTCTCTAAAGTTATTCCTCTAGAATTAGCGTAGTGAAAGGCTTCATTTTGATGATTTTGATCGAGTTTAGGGAAGAGTCTGTTTTTAAGTGAGGTTTTGATTTTAGATTTATTTAGATTTAATTTTGAATTAAAATTAATATAAAAATATAATTTTGGATAATAGGCATTGAAGAATCTCCTAGAAGTTAGTCAATCCATTCATTCAGTGCTCCGTGAAAGGTAAGTAATGAATCATCTTCTCGAGATATTTCATATTTATTCTAAAAATAAATAATTATTCTCTAAAATTATGCATGATTTATGAAATTATATTTTGAAAAAAAAGTACTTTTCAAATATTATGGTACGTTGATTATGCACATGTTCAGTGAAAAATTATGATATATTATGATACAAAAGTATTTTGATACAGATCGGATTTATGCTCTCAGTCTAACTATGTTTCAGTGGGCCCCGCCAATGGGGATTATACGTTGGTACTCAGTGGACCCTGCCAGTGGGGGTTGTGCACTGGTGTTTGTAGACCCTGCCAGTGGGGGTTGTGCTAGTATTCTGTGGACCCCGTCAATGGGGGTTAAACGTTGGTCATAGTCGAGGCTATTGAGTTACGAGTGTTTTGAATCGAATCAGATTTATAATTATATTATATGTGAATATTTGAAAATATTGAATTTGTATTAAATCAGCATGAAATATATTTTTATGTTTATTTATAATATTATTTTTGAAAATTATATAATATCTGAAATATCTAGTTGAGATATTTGTTACTTACTGGACTGTCTAGCTCATTACCTTTCTTTGTATTTTTCAGATTCAGATAATTAATTTTGAGCGTGGAAAAAAATATTGGGACAGAGCTTTTAGAGGCGAGATTTTAGCATTGTCAACTTCATTGAACTTAGATCTATTATTTTATTTTTAGTAAAATTTTATTGGATGTAAGATATTTATTTTAATTACTTTAATTAAAGTTGAATAATAATTATTTGAATTTATTCCGCTGTGATGCATTGATATCGTGATGAGATGCCTTGCATGCTTATGGAGAGAGTTCTTCATAAGTATGCGGCGGTTGCTGCGACCTCCTACTCACGATCTCGGGCCGGGGGTATGACAGTTGCTAAACCTACTGAGAGTTCTACTTATGTGGCTTGGTTAAGCTCGCTCAAGGATACGCACAAGCACATAAGAAATGGCCCTAAGAAAGGTGCAACTAGTGACATGATGCCTAAGAAGGTAACTTGTTATAGCCCAAACCAAGCCCAACAAATCTCAGCCCACCAAAGCCCAAAATAATAAAAAAAAAAAATAGAGAAAAAATCGGGAAGAAGACTCCCGATAGGAGTCTTCTTCTCCGGTGAGATTCGGGCGAGATCAGGAATCCTAGGACCTCTCGGAGTCCTAGAGTCCTCTATAAGAAGGCCTCCCCTTTCCCTTGGAGCCGATCATCGGCCCTTTTCTCCTCTTTTCCTCTCCGATTTTTTCGAAGTAGAGCCACGGATCCTTGCCTTGTTCTCACCGTGACTGCTCACCGACGAGGTCACCGGAGGCCGAGGTGAGTCTTCCTCTTCTTCCCCTCTTCCTTCCCCTTCCTCCCGTGCCCTTGTGCGCGGCTGCCGGCGACGAGAGTCGCCGATTTTCAGTCGGAAAAAGGGACCTCTGTTTTGGTCTCTTTTCTCATGGATTTTTCGGTGCCGGCGATCGAAATTGACCGCCGGCCATGCTCCTCCGTGACCGGGGGAATGGCCCCCCTCTGCCACCGGCCTCCGCCGCAGCGGTCGTGGCCTGAACAGCCCGACACAAGGAGGGGACTGCCGTCCCCTGTTCGGCCTGCAAGGAACCGAGAGAAGAAGAAGAAAAAGAAAAGAAAAAGAAGAAAAAAAAAGAGAAAAAGAAAAAAAAGAAGAAAAAAGAAAAGAAAAAGAAGAAAAAGAAAAGAGAAACAAGAAAAAAAAAGAAAAAGAAAAGGAAAGAAAAAGAAGAAAAAGAAAAGAAAAGAAAAGAAAAGAAAAGAAAATATATATATATATAAATAAATAAATAAATAAATAAATAAAAAAAAATAAAAAAATAAAAAAAATGTTGAGAGAGAGAGTTTCTCTCTCTTCTTTCAGTCTGAACCCTGACTTTCTCTCTCTGAAATTGGACTTTCTCTCTCTACTTTCTCTCTCTGGAATTGAACTTTCTCTCTCTACTTTTTCTCTCTAGAATTTTCTCTCTCTAGATTGTTTCTCTCTCTTGATGGATTTCTCTCTCTCTAAAGTTATTCCTCTAGGATTAGCGTAGTGGAAGGCTTCATCTGATGATTTTGATCGAGTTTAGGGAAGAGTCTGATTTTAAGTGAGATTTTGATTTTGGGATTTGTTAGATTTAATTTTGAATTAAAATTAATGTAAAAAAATATAATTTTGGATAATAGGCACGGAAGAATCTCCTAGAAGTTAGTCGATCTATTCATTCAGTGCTCCGTGAAAGGTAAGTAATGAATCATTTTCTCGAGATATTCCATATTTATTCTGAAAATAAATAATTATTCTCTGAAATTATGCATGATTTATGAAATTATGTTTTGAAAGAAAAGTGCTTTTGAAATATTATGGTACTAAGTGTTTTGATACTGATCGAATTTATGCTCTCAGCCTAACTATGTTTCAGTGGGCCCCACCAATGGAGATTATACGTTGGTACTCAGTGGACCCTGCCAGTGGGGGTTGTGCGCTGGTATTCTGTGGACCCCGCCAATGGGGGTTAAACGTTGGTCATAGTCAAGGCTGTTGAGTTACGAGTGTTTTGAATCGAATCGGATTTATGATTATATTATATGTAAATATTTAAAAATATTTGATTTGTATTAAATCAGCATGAAATATACTCTTATGTTTATTTGCAGCATTATTCTTGAAAATTATATAATATCTGAATTATCTAGTTGAGATATTTGTTACTTACTGGGCTGTCTAGCTCATTACCTTTCTTTCTATTTTTCAGATTCAGATAATTAATTTCGAGCGTGGGACGAAATATTGGGACAGAGCTTTTAGAAGCGAGATTAGCATTGTCAACTTCATTGAACTTAGATCTATTGTTTTTATTTTTTTTAGCAAAAATTTTATTGGATGTAAGACATTTGATTTAATTACTTGAATTACAGTTGAATAATAATTATTTGAATTTATTCCGCTGTGATGCATTGATATCGCGATGAGATGCCTTGCATGCTTATGGAGAGAGTTTTTCATAAGTATGCGGCGGTTGTCGCGATCCTCGATTCACAATCTCGGGTCGGGGGCATGACATAACTACTATGAAGCACAAAAAAACAATTGGTGGGAAGAAAGATAAGAGTAAGCTGAAGTGCTTCAACTTTAAAAAGGAAGGGTTCTTCGCTGGTAAATGCGTTGAGAAAAAGAAAGTACTCCCTAACTCAGGAATTCATAATGATTTAGATTGTCATGCTATCATTGCTTACTCACATCTTTTGTGGGCTGTACACTTAGCAGCAATCGAGCACATAGCAAGGGATTTAGGTTCATGGAGTACTTCCTGATTCCTACTGAGAGTTGTAGAGTGATGGTGGAAAATGGAGATAGTGTGGAGGTGCTATAGGCATCCGTATCTACCAGCTAGATTTATTGGGCGGCCGCACTCTGTTGCTCCATGATGTTTTTATGCTATGAACTTTACTTTCAGCTGTTATTTTACTTGAGTTCGGTTTTAAATTTCATTTCGAGTTCGGGAGTGTGGAAGGTTACTATGGAACAGTTTGACTTTATAGTTTTATTTCCAATGGTTTTGTAGTGTTGAACGTTGATGTTTTAGTTAATAATAATAATTTCAATGATTTTGTTGACTTCTGGTGATAATGTTTATGATAGATCTATTAAATGGCATATTAGATTCGACCATATTGAGTAGGATAGGATGGCTAAGTCAGCTAGAAAAGGCCTTTTAGGCCAACTCATGATAATCTCTCTGCCCACCCGTGAATATTATCTTATCGGGAAGTCAACAAGAAAACTATTAAAAAAAGTCAAATAGGCATCTTTTTTGTCGCAATTAGTTCACTTGGACATTTGTGGCCAAATGAATGTGAAGGCAAGACATAGGGTTTCACACTTCATCACATTTATAGAAATTTTTTTTTTGAGGGGAAATTATGTTTCTGATCCTCGAATTAAGTTGGATTTTTTTTAAAAAATCCATAAACTATAAAAACCTAATATTAGCCCCTATACTTTCTAAATTATTTTAATATGATCCTTTCTTTGAATTTCGATCACTTTCTCTCACCAGATATCTCAGTTGATGATAACTGGTGCTTACATAGTGAAAATAATCTAAACAAAGATGACATGGTATAGATGATGTGGCATATGGATGATGACATGGTATATAGATTGAAATTTTTATTTGCTGAAGTAACATCTATTGTGAAATTTTTTTGAAAGTGTCTAATCTTTGAGCAACATGTTAGCATCCATAGATGACGTGGTATATGGCTAATGCTGTGACATAATAGATGAAAATTTTTATGTTGCTGATGTGGCTTGGGTGATAATGTGGCATCTACTATGAAATTTTTTCGAAACTATCCAATCACCGAGTGACATGTCAGCACATATAGGTGATGTGGCATATGGATGATAATGTGACATAATGGATGAAAATTTTTATTTTACTGATGCAGCATAGGTGATAGTGTGACATTAGTTATGAAATTTTTTTAAGAAGTGTCCAATCACCAAATGACATATTAGCATCCATAGATGACATGACATATGGGTGGTGATGTAGCATAACGGATAAAAATTTTTATTTTGTTGACATGGCATGGGTGGCATCTGCTATAAATTTTTTTTCGATAGGATCCAATCATCGAGTGACACATCAGCATTTGTATGCCACATAATCACCCATATGCCATATGGTCATTTATGCCACATCATCACCGATGTATCACAAATTATATTGTTCATCCTCTAAGTTTTACATATATTTTTATATGATCCCTATACTTCAAAAAAATTCTAATTAGATCATTTGATTTTTAAGTGTGACTTAATTTAACCTTTTCCACATGGTGGTAGAGAAGGTGATGATTTTGTTGCAAAATGAGTCATTGGATGCATTTAAAAAGCCAAAAATGATAGCGATATTCAAAATAGGGAGGCTAGATCCAAACTTAGAGATTGTATCAAAGTAGATCAGGTTCGGAGATTTGAAGACCACTATTGTGAATATAGTGGTAACAACGAAAAAATTTGTGGGTTCAGCATTCTTAGTTTCTTCATTGCTGAGCTCGCTATTGCTGTCGAGTTTCTTCTTGTAAAAGAATAGGTTGATAATCATAGACTACGTAACTAAGGATCTCAGATGTTTACTCCAATGTGAGAAGCATAAACAAATTGAGAGAATAAACGAATTAGAAGAAGATATTATTTTCTTTCTCTTTTATTTATTCTTTTTTGCTTTTCATTCTTCTTAGTTTTAGATCAAACTCTCTATATTTTCTTGTATATATTTATGTCTATTATATATGTATGATGGGATGTTATATATGAGTCATAATGATATAGATCTTTTTTCTTATATATATCTGTGTCTATTCTAATTCAAGGTAGGAGGAAAAAGAGGAAGGGTTCAGAGTACGATGGAAGATGGAGTAGAAGTGGCAATAAAATAATATCTTATCAATATAATTTTTCTTATTTTTAGTTTATGTATTTCCTCTTTATATTGATTTTGACTATTGAAATCATATTAGTTTAAATTAAATCATATTTGAAAATCAAGGTACCTAATTAGAGATTTTTTTAACTGTAGAGCAATGGCTGAGATCCTAATTAGGGAACCTATTCTACTCTAGTCAGAGCAAATGCCTGAGATCCTTAGTTGTATAGTTCATGATTATCGATCTACTCTTTTTCAAGGAGAAACTTGATAGCGACAACGAGCTCGGCAATAATGAAACTGAGAATACCGAGTCCGCATACTTTTCCATTATTGCCACTATGTTTACAATGACGGTCTTTAGATCCCCAAACCTAATCTACTTTAAGACCATCTTCAAGTCTGGACCAAGCCTCTTTGTTTTGAATACTGCTGCCATTTTTGCCCTTTTAAATGTATCCATTGAGTCGTTTTACATTGGAATTATTAGCTTCTCTGTTATCATTTTGGAAAGGTTAAACTAAATCACACTTAACAATCAAAGGACCTAATCAGAGATTTTTAAAGAGGACTATATAAGAACATTTGTGAAACTTAGAAGATGAAAAATATAATTTATAATATATGGGCGATGATGTGTCACTTGGTAATTGGATACTTTTAGAAAAAATTTCACAACAGATGCTGCACCAGCAAAATAAAAATTTTCATCCACTATGTTACATCAGCTTTAGGTACTGACATGTCACAGCAGATGTCATGTCATCACGTATATACCACATCACCTATGGGTGCTGATGTGTCATAGGTGATTGAACATTTTTGAAAAAAATTTTACTGCACATGCCACGTCATTGCTCATGCCATGTCATTACCAATATGTCACATCATCTATGCCACATCACCTATGGGTGTTGATGTGTCACTCAATGATTGAATATTTTTGAAAAAAATTTCATGGCAGATGCCACATCATCACCCTGCCATATCAGCAAAATAAATTTTTATCTGTTTGCTACATCATCTTCATTTTTCACCATGTGAGCATTGATTATCATCAGTTGGGATTTTTGGTGAGTGAAAGTGATCAAAATCCAGAGAAAGAATCATATTAAAATGATTCAGAAAGTAAATGGACTAAACATTAGGTTTTTATAGTTTAGGGATCTTTTAAAAAAGATCCGACTTAATTCAGAGACCAGAAACATAATTGATCTTTTTTATACTGAGATGGAGTATTCATACAAGACTAGTGTGAATACAACTAAAAAGATCAAAAAATAAAATATTATGGATTAGCCTAGGAACAGTCCCTGATCAATCCACAGTACCTCATCTGAATGCTCCACTATGAACTGTTAGAATTCGGGGGTTAGTGCATGCATATGTATTTGAAAACTTTTATTTTCTAAACACCACAGTGAAAAATAAGATTAAAATAATTTTAATCTTAATTTTGCATGCATAAAAATATAAAACCACATGATTTATTTCATATGCTGAAATTGATATATGCTGAAATTCAGATTGTGATCAAATCACATATCTGTTTCGTAATCTCTTTCTATCAAAATTGGTTCTGGAAGAGAAGAGGCTCTCTCATAGCTGCACAAGTATCCGACCTCTACGAGTATCCACTCAGGATCAGTTTGAAATAGTCTTCTTTAATCTAAATTTTGGTTCTTCAAAATTCAGTCGGCTGAATCTGAACGAAGCCTGGATCACGATCAACACTTGATCTTTCTCCTTGATCTTCTTCTTTTCCTCTTCTCTAGAGTTTCTTCTTGCTATATGTTGCTACTAGATATTAGAAACTAGTAAGAAAGAGGCACCCAAACTCCTTTCGGTATGAAACTCTTTGGGACGTGCGTCCCAAGGAAGGAGTGTATAGAACACCCAAGAGGAGAGAAAGGAAGAGGAAGAGAGGGTGTGGGGAGTGCCTTTGGATGTGAGGGGCTGCTGATTTTGATACTCTAGGGACCTTAAGAGAGGTCTCTTTAAATAGGTATAAGGATTGAATCCTATTCAATCTCATAATACAAGTCCTACTTGCATTAGGATTTCTATTAACTTAAGTTATCCAACTTACATTAGGAAGCCCATTAGGCACCAACAATTGGAACCCTTGCACCCATAATTAGACACCCCAAAATACACCTAAGAGAGTTTCATATGAAAACAAAAAGCTCTCTAATCAATGGACACATCCAAATTAATCAAATCAAGATGGCACTCCAGAATAACTATCAAGGAGATTCATAAGAAACTTGCACCCTTAATTTATGTGATCCATAACCTTAGACACCCAATAATTGGAGTCTCATGAATCTTATTTATGTAGATTATTAACAGGTAATTAAGTTAGAATAACTTATCAAATAAGTAATCCCAACGAAAAAGAAGAATTGGGTCCAATCATGTGCTAGCAAAGTTACCATGAACCCAATGAATTTTTCTAAACCTAATTGACACTTCATGAGCTCAATTACTTATTTCAGGCCTAATCTCTTTGTTGTGTGACCTCATAGGTTCAATTCTATCTGGTAGTGAGATATACAATGATCTCTATCATCATGTTATTGAAACTCTTTTCAATGAATCGAAATAATTTCACTTTAACTCGACAAGGATGTCGATCCAGAACAACCCTTGTGAGCTCTCACAATCCACTAGTGACACCTAGCAGTATGTAGTGACAATCCAATAGAACTAAAATAAACCTCTAGATGTAGCTAACATGTGATTCAGTCTCTCTATCGTGAGTCTTGACTAGATGGTAGATCGTGGATAAATCGTCAAACCTCAACATTGGTCATATGATAGATTCAATCAGCTTAAGTCCATATGTAATTCTATGAAACTCTTTTCCATCAATCACACTGATATGGCCATAGACTTAAGGACTCAGTTACTTAAATCTTATAGGACTACTTCCTTCTGTTAGGATCGATAGATCCCATCTTGATGCACACCCCACTCCTACAGTAGACCAACCATTTCCAACATCCACTACAAGAGCTCCTTGAGATCCACGTTGATGTGTTAGTCAAATTTTAGTAGTTTCACTGTGAGCAGTAGTCTCATCTTAAGTTAAAAGATTAGTCATACAACTATAACATCGAGAAAGTCACTAACGAGCGAGCAGACATCCATGTGTCTTCTTATATTGGTCACGCTCCGTGCTAGTTGTTCTCTAATAACCACCTGCACTGTCGCTCCAGTATCTCTACACTGCAGACTCGAGACACATCTATTCAAAGGAATTAATCTATGCACTGGTCTATTTGGATCAATCATCATTCTCATGATGATCCTATGATCAAAAGTAATTTAGAAATCAACCATCAATGACATATGCCTCAAATTCTCAACTCTTTGAGAATATGTGTCATCATCTTGTTAATCTCTTGGATAATTCATGGACACATAGACATGAATGGTAATATAACTACCCAATAAGATAAAATCATGTCTTAAAGATATGAAATGTGTCAGCCAAGATTAGTTTCTAGGACATACATCCAACAATCTTTCACTTGCACTAAAATTAATCTGCCATGTACCAAGCCCTATCTTCACAAGATAGGCTATAATCTTAGGCTAGCCAAGTGACTTACCAGTGGATCATCCACATCACATGTGAAATTTGTTCTCTGCACCTCTATATATTTCTACTCGAAGTAGTCGCATATTCTGCTGTTCTATGTGCTTGGATATCTGGTGAGACCTTGGCTCCTTAGCAAAGACTATGGTGCCATTATCTTTATAGTATAGTATCACGGTATCTGATGGTATGATAACTAATTTTGCAACTAGCATTACAACCAGAATGTATCCTACACATCTACAGAGTACTCAGCTTTCATTGATCGATTATTTAGAATCCTTCCAAGATATCAACATAGGAACACATCCATGATGTAGACATTCTACCATCAACATTAGACATAAAGTCTGAATCGATATATCCTCTCACTCTGAGCTTTGATCTTTCTTCGAATATATCCTCTGTTCTTCTTAAGAGCTTAAGGATGTTTTCACAGCAATCCAGTGGTCACAGCCTGGATACAACTGATATCTACTTGTGACAATCACGGTATAATTAGTTCAAGTATTTTATGATATATGACTGTGCCCGAGAAGGTAGCAGATCTCTCTCTGAGATTTTTATACTGAATGCTTTCAGCATCTGATCTCTGTACTTTATCTGTGAAAACACAAGCATTTAATTACATCTATCTCTATAGATCTTTAGGATGCTCACTTTATATCTTTCATGGAGAAATCTATATTCAACCATATTTTAACCGATGTTAGTATTCAATACTCATACTGACCTTTTTGAAATCTATAACTCCTCATATCTGATCAAACAATTTGATCATATCATTGAAATAAATGTTCCAACTCCAAGGGTATTGTGGTCTTTGTGATCACCTATCACAAGAAGTGAAATTCATAGGCTATTCTATATAGAAATCTTCAAAAGATCTCTACTCAGAAAAGCTATTTTACATCTTTTCTTAGAGTCGATGTCTCACATCACCTCGTTGTAAGTTCTGGTATCATCTCTTTGTTTCCTATCTCTCATAAGAAATGATTTTCTCTACATCCTCTGTTAAGCATACTCAAATACCTTTCGAGAAGATTGGAGATCCTACTATGTATACGAGATGGAGGAGGAATATACATCTATTGGCTCATGATTAATATGTTCTTAAGGTCTCAAGGCTCCCTGTTCTTCAGAGATACTCTCTTAGAGCTTAACTTTCCTCCCACTGCTTTATTTTGGTTAAACAATTTTTCAAAAAGATAGCATTGAGTCACAATCACATTGTAATGCCATTGGAAAGTAATATCTTAAACTCTTTGAGGAAAAGCTTTATAGATCTATCCTCTAACATATTCACCTACTGTCCTAGACACAGACTGGACATCCTTGAATCTCAAAATAATCAAGATTCAGTTCTCACCATGTCATATCTTATATGGTGTGGTAGGAATAAATTTAGAGAGAATCCAATTTCCACCTGCTGTCCTAGACATAGGCTGGACATCCTTGAATCTCAAAATAATCAAGATTCAGTTCTCATCATATTATATCTCATATGGTATGGTAGGAACAAATTTAGAGAGAACTCAATTTCCACCTGCTGTCCTAGACACAAGCTGGACATCCTTGAATCTCAAAATAATCAAGATTCAGTTCTCACCATGTCATATCTTATATGGTGTGATAGGAATAAATTTAGAGAGAATCCAATTTCATAGAAATAAAATATGTTTCTAAAGAAATATAAATAAATCAGTGAATTTCATTATGGATCAGATTATATCTCATATAGTTTCATGACTCTTTTAATCTTAGTGAGCTGAGATTTACTAAGAGGGGTCCAATATGAGACAATGCATTTTATGAGATAATCAAAAAATTTCTTTCAATGGTATAGCATCCTTGATCCGATCGAAGTATCTTTAAAAATTTTTCGATTTGTTTATCTACTTACATCTGAATTCTTTAAACCTTTTAAAAATTTTAGATTTGTATCTCATATACACAGTAGAGACAACTCTTTGGTTAGCACATCACATGGGCTACACACATCAAATGTGTACCAAGATAAGTATCTCAGTGGTCTTTTTTTTCTTGTCTCGCAAGAGTAGTTTGATCATATTTCTTCAAAGAGATGATACATAAACTAGATTTGACTCAACAGTTAATGAGCCCAAGCCCATATTTTTTTAGTTTGTTAATCATTTCTTCTCCAATATGACTTAGCTATAGGTTCCACATATACTTTAAATTTCATCTCAATTTTGGATCTCTTAGATCCAATGGCATTCATTGATTGCTCAATTAAGTTTACATATGCATTAACATGCAAATGATAGAGACTGTTTCTAAGAACTAAATCCAAATGATGATTGCAAAAGATAGATATCCATGGCCACAGTAGCAACTATTGCCCTATAGCCAATTCAAGGGTTATTTCCTCAGCCCTCTATCTTTCCATCGACTCTACAATAGAGTTTGTAGCTCAACTAGAAGAAGAAAAAATCGTAAAGATAGTATTAAATAATTTCGACATATCTACTCTAGGTGTGTCTTTATTTCTTTAGGCTCTCCTGGTATTTACCTCTGAACTCTTTCAAGGTTCCTTTGTTATCAACACTTTGACCAATTCAGATAAAGTGCCATGATGATCTTTCATATAATAGTTTACCATAAACTATCCATATAAACTAATCAGATATCGTCAGATCAAATCCATAAGCAATTCTTTATGCATGGTCATATCGAGCTTTTTAAGCTCTTTAATGTCCTCGATCATTACCAAATAATGATCATAGACTGACTGCCCATTATGCATCACATGTGCCGTGTGACTCTGATCACCTCATAATACTTGTGGATGAATCAACATATCGTTGGAAGCATTCATGTACTCATGCATAGCACCTATCTTTATTGTCATTGTCCATCCACTCGTCAAGTATAGCTCGTTGACTATGGGTTGGATGGATTATTAACATTATAATAACCTGATCGAGAATATTATTTAATTTTTTAAAATTAAGAATAATTTTTAAGTTTGTAAGCCAGTCTATATACTCAATTTCAGTTAATCGATTGATACCTCGGATTCAAGTTAAAGGGTTGGAAGCTGACACAATGAACAGCAAAGAGCAAAGATTCTAATTGAGTATTTATATTTATTTTATAATTTTACTCTAAAAACTTTTAGATGCAAAAAGTAACTCTCACTATTTTATCAGAACTCCCACACTCTCCAGATGGAGAAATAAAAATTTTAATGTGATAATTAGATTTCTAGTAGATGCTGCAGTCCCACCGATGCCGTGCACCTCACCTAACAGTTGTTGGTAACATGAATAAACACTGATGTGTGGACAACTCTTTGTCCAGATACTTCTCTAAGCATATTACAGCCACTTGGTTTCGAAGTCATGTGGGCTCTCCTAATAGTTATTGCCTGCACTTCTTCGTTAAGTCAGACCCATCGTTCACAAATAGGTGTAAAGCCGTTATTGGATCCCTCACCTAACATTTATTAGACCTGATCCCATCTTTACCTCGCAGTAACTTTTTGCTAATAGAGTGGTTGCGTATTTTCGATGCAACTGAACCACTGTGACCAGCCGAGAACAATCAATGTCGGTAGCACGCTCGCACATCTACAATGGTGCAAGGCCTTGGACTTAATATTTTGTAGAGAGATTTAAATTTAGATCTTATCTAATCAATCATCATATGATTGATGTAATTGGCATGGGCTAAATCAAACCACCAAGCAATCATATTTGTGACTCAATCTTTTAAATTAATCAGATAAGTGGAGATTAGTGGGGGTTCCCCAGTTGCTTTCTTTAGACACTAATAAATTAATCAGATAAGCAAATAAAACTAATTAAATAACCATCTTTCAATCACTTGCCTTAAAAATTAATTGGATAATTGATCAAAATTGATTAGCTCAAGTGAATCGGGCTCAAATCAACAAGCCAAATTAGGTCCTTAAGTTAATCGATTCTACATACGGGACTCAATCGATTTGATCAACAATAATTATATGATCATTAACTTAATTGATCTAACTTAATTCAACACTTGACTCGATTAACTAATTACTTAATCAAATTAGACCCATATATCCCAAATCAAAAACCTTAGATGTAATTCTATTATATGATCGAATTTTTTATTTTTTTATGACCAAAATCTTCATACACAAACATAAATTTTAGATTCTAAAATTATATTTCAGATCTAAATATTTTGCATGAAAGTAAGTATTAAAATATGAAAATAATTTTCAAATTTTAACATACAAACATATATCATATATATGCATGTAAAATTAGATCTTAAATAAAATTTTAGATCTAAACATGATATCACATATCTTATATACTAATCATAGATCAGATTAAAATCAAATTTATGATCTAAATATGCAATCATATATCATACATATAAATCAAAATTCAAATCACAAAAAAATTTAGGTTTCATGCATGTATCTATTTTATATGAACTAGAATTCTTTCTAGATCAATTTTCAGATCTGTGCATGTATCAACATATCAACTATATATTCTAGAATTAAATCTAAAATTAAATTTTAGATTTGAAGATCCATCCATACATCTCATGTATCAAAAAAAATTAATTTTAAAATCTTTTTAAAAATATATATATTAAAATTCAGCATATAAAAATCTATGGCTCTGACACCACTGTTGGAATTCGAGGTTTGGTGCATGCATATGTGTTTTAAAATTTTTATTTTTTAAATAACACAGTAGAAAATAAGATTAAAATAATTTTAATCTTAATTTTACTTACATAAAAATATAAAACCACATGATCTATTTCATATGCAAAAATTGATATATGTTAAAATTCAAATTGTGATCAAATCACATACCTGTTTCACAATCCGTTTCTATTAAAACTGGATCTAGAAGAGAAGAGGCTCTCTCTTAGCTGCACAAATATCTGACCTCTATGAGTATCCACTTGGGATCAACCTGAAACAATCCTCTTTAATCTAAATTTTGGTTCTCCAAAATTCAGCCTGCTGAATCTGAACGAAGTCTGGATCGTGATCAAAACTTGATCTTTCTCCTCGATCTTCTTCTTCTCCTCTTCTCTAGAGTTTTTTCTTGCTATGTGCTACTACCAAATATTATAAACCAGCAAGAAAGAGATGCCCAAACTCCTTTGGGCATACAACTCCTTGGAACGTGTGTCACAAGGAAGGGGTGTATAGAACACCCAAGAGGAGAGAAAGGGAGAGGAAGAGAGGGTGTGAGAAGAGCCTTTGAGTGTGAGGGGCTATGGTTTTGCTAGGGATCTTAGGAGAGGTCCCTTTAAATAGGCATAAGGATTGAATCCTATTCAATCTCATAATATAAGTCTTACTTGCATTAAGATTCCTATTAACTTAAGTTATCTACCTTACATTAGAAAGTCCATTAGGCACCAACTGTTGGAACCAGATCTAGAGTTTCAGGGTTAGATCTTGAAATTTTTTCAAGATCATGCAACGGAAGACTAAAATAAATCAAAATTTATTTTTTTAAATCAGAGAATCTCTAGATCTAAGATCCTATTACATGATTATTATATAGCATTAAATCAAAAATTAAAATATATAGAGCATGAACTACATGTTGATCATATCAACATGTTTCTATACTACATCTAATGTATGTATTAAACAATAGATCAGATCTATTACCTTGCAAGTTAGACATTCTAACCTCGCTGATCTGGGCTTGAGAATGATGTTGCAAGCCGTACATGCATCCGGCCTCTAGGAGTCCTCCACATGAGCCCACGAATCTCGACCAGAAGTCTTGCTTCAGGAAATCAGCACAATATGCTAGTACTGCGCTGATCCTTCTTTGATGGTTGATCAGGTGCCTCCTTCTTCTTGATTTGGGCTTTTCCAAAGATGAGTAGAAGAAGGAGTTTCAGTTCTAAGATGCTCTCAGAAAACTCAAGATGGAGGAAGGGAAGAGATGAAAACAAACAACCCTAGAAGAAGACCCTCTTCTTCTTCTCGTTTCTCTCTCTAAACATCCTATCTTGTATCTATTATATCTCCACGACCCCATGGTCTTTCTCTCTGATTTTTGAATGGCCCAAAGGTATCTCAAATCTCTATCTTCTTCAAAAATTTTATGAAGAAAGTCATATTTTATAGAGAGAGATATGATAGAGTCCTTGTCTAGGTCAAATACCTAGTCAAGGCTTATCCAAACATGGCAAGATAAGGGGTGCCCAACTCTTGAGCACCTCCTCCTTATTTTTGTGCATAGACTACTAGAAAAGGGTGCACAATGTGTACCCTAAAAGCCATAAAACTTTTAAAAAAAATTTGGATAAATTCGATGCAAAATTGAAAGAGTTTTGAATTTCTAAAACTCTATCTCATAGAATTCGAAATCCAAACTTATTCCTCTTTGATTTGATCCAAACCACCTTCCATGTAAGAAAGAAGAGAGAAAACCTTTTGTGGACATGGGAGAGACCTGGGAGAGGGCTTTTGTCACATAAAATAAGAGGGGATTGGCGTGGAATAAGAGAGAGGGTGTGGGGGGGGCTTATGTGGCGCAAGGTGGAATCCTAGTCTTACTAGGATTCTAACTCATGACTTATTTTAATTTGATTTCTCAAACCAAATCAAACCAAAATTAGATCAATGCAATTAAAATAGGTCTTAATCCAATTAAAAACTTAATTTAATCAGATTAAATTAGATTTAAATCTGATTTAATTTTCTAATCAAATTAGAAATTAGGTTGACCCAAGTCCTAATTGAACTAGGATTAGTTTTTTTCTTGTACTTGGCTTATCCAATAAACCAATTGAACTTGATCCAATCAAGTCCAAATCAAATCTAATTAAATCATATTTAATTAGACTTAATCTCAACCCATTGGTTTAATCAAATTAAGTCAATTAGCAATCAACTTGCTAATCGATCCTCCTGCAACACTTGCACTGGGTTAAATGTCAATCGTATTGATCATTTAACCCTAGAATGATTCTTAATCGTTGATCAACCATCCGATCGGATCATGAATTCTAATATGTGTGACCTCATAAGTTCGAACCTAAGCTGATAGCACAAGAATAAATTTTTGTACTAATTGAAGTGATCATCGAGCAATGGTACCCGACGATCGGATAGGTCGAATGTGTAGAACAACATCCTTAGAACCCATGCGGATATAGTTTCCATAAAATTCATCCTCTTGACCAAAATGATCATAGGATATTTCAGAGTTCCACTGTCAACTCTGATCAGGTTGTCCACATTGTATTTCAAAATATCAAATCCATCTGATGGATTACCTTGGCCAAGATTTTGCTAAATTAAAATACAGCGACTCATTCTTCTCCAACTCTTGGAGTGGTCAATCCCATCTCGATCACACTCTGACTTCGCAAGTACTTGACTGTGCCCAGAAGCCTTCCATCCCTGAATTAAAAATTCAGTTAGTTCAGTACCAAAGCACAGTGAGTTGCTTGCAAGTCACTGAGGCGATCTCAGGTCTAAGGGACACTTATACCTATATCCCATCAGAGACATTCTCGACAGCAGAATGCTCTGGAGTTGGTCTCGTTCAATGATGATGTACCTTTACATCTCACCTGTATGTCATACTAGTGTCTCCACACTCCTTGGTTAAGAGGACAATCAATCCATATGGCCTACAGCGACCTATGCTTGATAGAAGCTGTCGTCCTTATTAACAACTTATCATTTGATCGTGAACAGTTTTAAGGACTAATCAATAAATCCTCTCTTTATTGAACTTAAATAGCCCTAAGAACTTTATCATAACAACGGAGTTCATTAGAAGATGAAGACTTATGATGAAAATATCAAAAATATATTTTATTTATTAACAAATCAATTACAATACTTGGTTGCTCAACCGTTAACAGCTTGACGATTGGCTTTTGGGACACATTTCCCAACAACTCCCACTTGTCCTAAAGCCACTCGGCACAGTATCTAATACCCATCTTCAACTTGTGGTTGTCGAAGTCCTTTATCGCTAGGGCTTTAGTGAAGGGGTCGATCAGGTTCTCCTTTCTGTCGATCTTCTGAAGATCGATGTCACCTCGATCCACGATCTTTCAGACCAGGTGGAAGCGGTGCAAAATGTGCTTCGTCCGCTGGTGTGCTTTGGGTTCCTTTGCCTGAGCTATGGCACCAGTGCTGTCGCAGCAGAGCAAGACTGGACCATCGAGGGAGGGTGCTACTCCAAGCTCGTTGATGAATTTTCTCAGCCACACGGCTTTTTTTGCGGCATCCGATACTGCGATGTACTTCGCTTCACAAATAGTCTGCCACAGTATGCTGCTTGAAACTCTTCCAGCAGATAGCTTCACCATTCAGAGTAAAGATATAACCCGACACGCTTCTGCTATCATCATGGTCAGATTGAAAGCTGGAGTTTGTGAACCCCATAAGTTTCAGATCTGACTCGCCATAAACCAACCATTGGTCCTTAGTATTTCTCAAATACTTAAGGATGGCTTTAACCACTTTTCAATAATTTTTTTCAGGATCAGATTGGTATCTACTCACTACTCCTAATGAGTATGCCACATCTGATCTTGTGCATATCATGGCGTACATGATAGATCCCACGATCGAAGCATATGGGACTCTACTCATACGCTCTCTCCCTTCAGGATTTATCGGATAATCCTTCTTAGAGAGAAAAATTTCATGACCTATCGGTTGATAGCCCTTCTTGGAATTCTCCATGCCGAACCTCTTCAGTACAGTATCTATGTACGTGGACTGAGATAACCCAAGCATCTTTTTAGATCTATCCCTATAGATCTTCATCCCTAGGATGTAGGATGCTTCACCCAAATCTTTCATGGAGAACTATGATGACAACCAAACTTTTATTCCTTGTAGTGCAAGGATGTCATTTTCGATTAAGAGAATGTCATCCACGTACAAGACAAAAAATACCACAACTGGACCATTTGTCCATTTATAGATGCAGGGCTCTTCTCCATTCTTAACGAAGCCATACGTTTTGATCACCTTATCAAAATGCATGTTCCAACTCCGAGAAGCTTGCTTCA
This sequence comes from Elaeis guineensis, assembly GCF_000442705.2. Classification (NCBI taxonomy): domain Eukaryota; kingdom Viridiplantae; phylum Streptophyta; class Magnoliopsida; order Arecales; family Arecaceae; genus Elaeis; species Elaeis guineensis. The sequence continues at coordinate 108,236,155 of NC_025998.2, forward strand.
ATCCATAAATGGATCTCTAAAGCTTGCACACCTTGGACTCATCTGTGGATGTAAACCCCTCAGGTTGTATCACATACACCTCTTCGGTCAGCTCTCCATTCAGGAAAGTTGTCTTTACATCCATCTGTCAGATCTCATAATCTAGATGGGTAGCTATTGCAAGCATTATCCAAATGGATTTGAGCATTGCCACAGGAGAAAACATCTCATCATAGTCAATACCATAACGTTGACGATATCCCTTGACAACCAGACGAGCTTTATAGGTCTCCACCTTTCCGTCTGTGCCCCTCTTCCTTTTGAAGACCCATTTACACCCAATGGGTTTAACCCCTTCAGGTGGGTCAACCAATGTCCATACATCATTGACCTTCATGGACTCCATTTCGAATTTCATGGCTTCAAGCCATTTCTCGAAATCAGATCTCTGCATTGCATCCATATAGGTGATCGGATCCTCATCGTTCTCATCGAGTTCGATGGGATCACCATCTCGGATCAAGAAATCGTAGTATCTGTCCGGCTGACGTGGTACTCTATCAGATCATCTTAATGGTGCAGGTACATTGGGCTCCGAATCTGATCCAATCAAATCCGACTCAGGTTCAGCTATTGGTGTCGGTCCTTCTACCTATTGAACTTCATCAAGTTCAACCTTAGAGGCAATAGTTCCTTCACCAAGGAATTCTTTTTCTAAAAAGATTGCCTTAAGATTGACGAACACCTTTTGTTCATCAGCATGGTAGAAAAAATATCCTTTCGTCTCTTTGGGGTACCCAATGAATGTGCATTTGTCAGACCTAGGTCCAAGTTTGTCTGTGACTAATCGTTTGACATAGGTCGGGCACCCCCAGACCCTAAGGTGTGAAAGTGCTAGCTTACGCCCTATCCATATCTCATATGGAGTCTTAATTACAAACTTACTTGGAACCCTATTTAATAGATAACAGGCCGATTCGAGTTCATATCCCCAGAAGGATATCAGCAAGCTGGCAAAACCCATCATGGATCAGATTATGTCTAACAGAGTCCGATTCCTCCTTTCAGACACACCATTATGCTGTGGTGTTCCTGGAGGAGTCCATTGGGAGAGAATTCCATTCTCTCCTAGATATGTGAGAAACTCACTAGAAAGGTATTCTCCTCCTTGGTCAGATCGAAGAGTTTTAATACTCTTCCTAGTTTATTTTTCTATTTCACTTCAGAATCATTTGAATATTTCAAATGAATCCGACTTATGTTTCATTAGATAGACATATCCATATCTGGATAGATCATCCGTGAAAGTTATGAAGTAGAAATATCCACCTCTAGCACTTGTGCTCATGGGCTCGCATATATCAGTATGTACTAGGCTCAAGAGCTCAGTAGCTCTCTCACCTTTTCCAATAAAAGGTGACTTGGTCATTTTATCAAGAAAACATAACTCACAGGTTGAAAGTGATTCACAATCACTGACTTCGAAGATTCTCTCTTGGGTCAACCTGTTTATTCTGTTCTTGTTTATATGACCTAGCCTACAGTGCCATAAGTAGATATCTGACACGCTATCTAATCTAGGGTGCTTGCCAGTTGAATAGACTCTTATCGGGCTTGATTTTTCTGGTCTGGCCCTACACAGATGTCCCAGCTTGAACTTGCACCTTCTTCACTTTCTTCTTCTTGTTCTTCTTTCCTTTCTTAAAGGGTCGAGACCAGAAGATGAACCTCCCACTAAGTTCACCGACTCCTTGTGAAGTTGGTGATCCTTCTCAAAGTTCTGAAGCAACCCCAGTAACCCGTGGTAGTTTACTTCAGGCTTTGTCATTCTATAATAAGTGAGGAATGAGAGATAAGACTTGGGTAGCGAGTTTAGTATTACATCTTTCCCAAGCTGCTCATGCAAGAGAAAGCCGAGCTTTCTCAATCGTTCCATCAGCTCGATCATGTACAATACATGATCAGTGATAGAGATACCATCCTGCATTTTGACGTTGAAGATGGCACAACTAGTCTTGTGCCTCTCTACATCATCGGGTGTGCCAAAGGTATCCTCCAACACTTGAAGCATGTCCTTTGACTGAGCTGTCTCGAATCTGCAACTAAACTCGTTGCTCATGGCAGCCAGCATGATACAGCTCACCGTGGTCCGATCACTGAGCCACTTCTGGTAAGTGTCTCTGACTGTTCCACATGCATTGGCAGCTGGCTCCTCAGGTGCAGGATCTATTATCACATATAGGATCCGTTCATGCTCTAGGACTATCTTCAACTTTTGGTATCAGCTATCGAAGTTGGATCCCACCAACTTATCATTGTCCAACAATGATCGAAGCGATAGGGAAGTAGCCATATTTGCACAAAGAAGAACCATAACCTAATTAGTAATTGATTCATTAAATCTAAAGATTTGAACTTTAATCAAAAGATTTCTCTCACTATTTTATTCGAATTGGTAGCCTCTACCTCCAATTCGAGGAATTACTCTAATTCCTTAGTGGGTACTAGAATCCACTTAGACTGTACACAAGCCCAACTTTGGTTGGCCAACCCATATACATCTAAGGGTAGGTTCATAACCAATTATTTCTCTAAATAATTTCTAGTAATTTTAATTTTACCCCAGAAACCTAATCAGTAGGCTTTGGCCTCCACTGTAAGGATCCGGTTAGGTCCAACCATTAACATGACCATACTTGGTGCATCTAACCAACGAATGATTAAGCCCAACTTTGGTTGGCTCACCTAACCACCATTAGAGAGATCCTTCCAAGTCATCATATGATGAGTGATAATTTTATTAGTCAACAATCATCAGGCCTTTGGGTCTGCAATGATTATTGAGTTAATGGACTCATTATCAAACACCTTAATGGGAGGCTATGACTCAGTTATCTCCATAACTTTATCATTTTAAGGACCTAATAATTGTAGAAGATTTAAATGATTTAGAGGATGAGGTCAGATGAACCAGCGTATCATGATCCTCTCACTGGCTTCACCAAGTCAGCTTAAGGAAGACCATTAAAAGGGCTGATCTAAGAGCACCTAAATCAGTCACATTGATTTACCTAGCTGACATGGGTCAGCTCGAATAGTCAAGTAATTTGATCAAAATATAATTTCACCAAGAGGCCAGGTAAGTTCGATCAGTGGGAGGGTCGGCCAAAGCTTGCCTTAGACACCATCAAAAATGCCCAGGTAAGCGGGCTCCCAATTAAAAACCATCGATCTGATTTACCTTAGACATCAACTGGTTTAATTAGTTTTGATTAGATCAACCTAACAGTTCATGCTAGACCGTTTAGCCAAGAATCAAGTCCATTTGGTTCTCGTTAAAGACATGGACTTGACCAACTACAACTATTGTAATTGATCTAGAAAATTCTTGACCTAATCTAAGACAATAATTGATTAGATTTAGTCAATTCTCTAATTAAGTCCATCTTTAATCTAACCATAGGTCTAACCTAATTAATGGACCTAATTCTCACTAACCCATTAACCCAATGTGTTATGGTTTGTGTCTTAGGTTCTTCAATTCACAATCCTAAAACTTAATCAAAATAACTTCTTAATTCTCAATTAAGTTTTGGGTTGAGGATTGGGTTCGACTTTTCAAAAAATAATTTTTATATTTATAAAATAATTTTATAATATAATTCTACCAACCATATTGCATATTTGATTCATAATCAAGATGTAAGTGAAATAAACATAAAACTACTTTAGATCTAATCTAAACAGGTTCATGTAATTAAAATAATTTTAATTTTAAATAATTTCTTTACACAAAAATTATTAACAAAGAGATTTTATTTCAGATTTAAACATCTTTTAAATCTAATAAATCATAAATTTAATCTAGATCATATCTAACAAATTTATGATTAAAGACAGATCTACACGAACTAGGACAACCTTTGCACTGTAAGGGGTAAACCTTACAGCAGGACAACCTTGCAATTCGTGATTGATCTAAAATTTTAATTTTAGATTTAATAATAAGATTATAAATTAGATCTAATCTAAGAAATAATCTAAGCATGTATAAATAATCATGTAATGAAGAACCTAGGCTCTGATACCAATTGTTGGAACCAGATCTAGGGTTTCAAGGTTAGATCTTGAAACTTTTTCAAGATCATGCAGCGGAAGACTAAAATAAATCAAAATTTATTTTCTAAAATTAGAAAATTCTTAGATCTAAGATCCTATTACATGATTATTACATAGAATTAAATCAAAAATTAAAATATATAGAGCATGAACTACATGTTGATCATATCAACATGTTTCGATACTACATCTAATGTATGTATTAAATAATAGATCAGATCTATTACCTTGCAAGTTAGACATTCTAACCTCACTGATCCATGCTTGAGGATGATGTTGCAAGCCGTACATGCATCCGGCCTCTAGGAGTCATCCACACGAGCCCACGAATCTCGACCAGAAGTCTTGCTTCAGAAAATCAGCACAGTATGCTAGTACTGCACTGATCCTTCTTTGATGGTTGATCAGGTGCCTCCTTCTTCTTGATTTGGGCTTTTTCAAAGATGAGAAGTAGGAGAAGGAGTTTCAGATCTAAGATGCTCTCAGAAAACTCAAGATGGAGGAAGGGTAGAGATGAAAACAAATAACCCTAGAAGAAGACCCTCTTCTTCTTCTTGTTTCTCTCTCTAAACATCCTATCTTGTGTCTATTATATCTCCACGACCCCATGGTCTTTCTCTCTGATTTTTGAATGGCCCAAAGGTATTATCTCAAATCTCTATCTTCTTCAAAAATTTTATGAAGAAACTCATTTTATAGAGAGAGATATGATAGAGTCCTTGTCTAGGTCAAATACCTAGTCAAGGCTTATCCAAACATGGCAAGATAAGGAGCACCCAACTCTTGAGCACCTCCTCTTTATTTTCATGCATGGACCACCAGAAAAGGGTGCACAATGTGTACCCTAAAAGTCATGAAAATTCTAAAAAGAATTTGGATAAATTCGGTGTAAAATTGAAAGAGTTTTGAATTTCTAAAACTCTATCTCATAGAATTCGAAATCCAAACTTATTCCTCTTTGATTTGATCCAAACCACCTTCCATGTAAGAAAGAAGAGAGAAAACCTTTTGTGGATGTGGGAGAGACCTGGGAGAGGGATTTTGTCACATAAAATAAGAGGGGATTGGTGTGAAATAAGAGAGAGGATGTGGGGGGGGCTTATGTGGCGCAAGGTGGAATCCTAGTCTTACTAGGATTCTAACTCATGACTTATTTTAATTTGGTTTCTCAAACCAAATCAAACCAAAATTAGATCAACCCAATTAAAATAGATCTTAATCCAATTAAGAATCTAATTTAATCAAATTAAATTAAATTTAAATCTGATTTAATTTTCTAATCAAATTAGAAATTAGGTTGACCCAAGTCCTAATTGAACTAGGACTAGTTTTTTTCTTGTACTTGACTTATCCAATAAACCAATTGAACTTAATCCAATCAAGTCCAAACTAAATCTAATTAAATCATATTTAATTAGACTTAGTCTCAACCCATTGGCTTAATCAAATTAAGTCAATTAGCAATTAAATTGCTAATCGATCCTCCTGCAACACTTGCACTAGGTTAAATGTCAATCGTATTGATCATTTAACCCTAGAATGATTCTTAATCATTGATCAACCATCCGATCAGATCATGAACTCTAATGTGTATGATCTCATAGGTTTGAACCTAAGCTGATAGCATAGAAATAAATTTTCATACCAATTGAAGTAACCATCTAGCAATGGTACCCGACGACCGGATAGGTCGAATGTGTAGAACAACATCCTTAGAACCCATATGGATATAGTTTCCATAAAATTCATCCCCTTGACCAAAATGATCATAGGATATTTCAAAGTTCAACTGTCAACTCTGATCAGGTTGTCCACATTGTATTTTAAAATATCAAATCCATCTGATGGATTACCCTGGTCAAGATTTTGCTAAATTGAAATACAACGACTCATTCTTCTCCAACTCTTGGAGTGGTCAATCCCATCTCGATCACACTCTGACTTCGCAAGTACTTGACTGTGCCCAGAAGTCTTTCATCCCTGAATTAAAAATTCAGTTAGTCCAGTACCAAAGCACAGTGAGTTGCTTGCAAGTCACTGAGGCGATCTCAGGTCTAAGGGACACTTGGTCAAGGAACTTGCACCCTTAATTTATGTGATCCATAACCTTAGACACCCAACAATTGGAGTCTCATAAATCTTATTCATATAGATTATTAGTAAGTAATTAAGTTAAAATTAATTTATCAAATAAGTAATCCCAACGAAAAGAAGAATTGGGTCCAACCATATGCTAGAAAGATTACCATGAACTCAATGGGTTTCTTTAAACCCAATTGATATTTCATAAGCTCAATTACTTATTCCAGGCCTAATCTTTTTGTTGTGTGACCTCATAGGTTCAATTCTATCTGATAGTGAGACATACAATGATCTCTATCATTGTATTAGTGAAACTCTTTTCAATGGATCAGAATAATTTCACTCTAACTGAACAAGGATTATCGATCCAGAACAACCCTAGCGAGCTCTTACAATCCACTAGTGACACCTAGCAGTATATAGTGGCAAACCAGTAGAACTAAAATGAATCTCTAGATGTAGTTAATATATGATTTAGTCTCTCTATCTTGAGTCCTGACTAGATGGCAGGTCATGAAAAATTGTCAAACCTCAACATCAGTCATATGATAGATTCAATCAGTTTAAATCCATATGTGATTCTATGAAAACTCTTTTCCATCCATCATGCTGTTATGGCTATAGACTTAAGGACTCAGCCTCTTAAATTTTATAAGACTACTCTCTTCTGCTAGGATCGATAGATTCTATCTTGATGCACACCCCACTCCTACAGTGGATCAATTATTGCCAACATCCACTACAAGGGCTCTTTGAGACCCATGTTGATATGTCAATCAAACTGCAGCAGCCTCACTACAAGCAGTAGTATCATCTCAGATCAAAGGATCAGTCATACAACTGCAATATCAAAAAAATCACTAACGAGTAAATAGACATCCATGTGACTTCTCGTGTTGGTTACGCTTAGTGCTAGTTGTTCTCTAACAACCACCTGCACTGTTGCTCTAGTATCTCTACACTGTAGACTCGAGATCCATCTGTCCGAAGGAAGCGATCCATGTACTGATCTATCCGGATCAATCATCATCTCCATGATGATTCTATGATCAGGAGCAATTTAGGAATCAACTATCAATGACATATCCCTCAAATTCTTAACTCTTTGTGAATATGTGTCATCGTCTTGTTAATTTCTTAGATGATTCATGGACGCATAAACATGAATGATAATATAACTATCCAATAAGTACAAAATCATGTCCTAGAGATATGAAATGTGTCAGTCAAGATTGGCTTCTAGGGCATACATCCAACAATCTCTCACTTGCACTAAAGCCAATCTGCCATGTACCAAGCCCTATCTTCACAAGACAGGCTATAATCTTAGGCTAGCCAAGTGACTTACTAGTGGGTCATCCACATCACATGTAGAGTTTGCTCTCTGCACCTCTATATATTTCTATTCGAAGTAGTCACGTGTTTTGCTGTTTTATGTGCTTGAATATCTGGTGAGATCTAGGCTCCTTAGCAAAGGCTATGGTACTATTGTCTTTACAGTATAGTATCACGACATCTGATGGTATGATAATTAATTTTGTAACTAGCATTACAACCAGAATACATCCTACACATTTATAGTGTACTTAGCTTTCATTGATCGATTATTTAAAATTCTTCCAAGATATCGACATAGGAATGTTGGGAATAGTATCCCAAAGTCAATCATCAGTCTGTTGACGGTTGTGCTCATTTTTATATTTGTACATGAATTATGAATTAATAAAAATTATTTTGATATTTTTCATCACAAAATGTTTCATCTTCTAATGAACTCCTATGTTGTGGTGAAGTTTTTAGGACTATTTAGACTCGACAAAGGAGGATTTGTCATTTAGTTCTTAAATCTGTTCGTGACCAAATGATACGTTGTTACCAAGGACGACAATGTTTATCAAGCATAGGTCGTTGTGTGCCATATAGGTTGGTTGTCCTCTTAACCAATGAGTATGGAGACACTGGTATGGCATACAGGTGAGATGTAAGGGCACATCTGCACTGAATGTGACCGACTCCAGAGCTACTTCTGCTTCAAAATTTGCTCCGATGAAATATGGGTATAAATATCCCTCCGACCTGAGACCACCACGGTGACTTGCAAGCAACTCACTGCACTTAGGCACTGGACTACCTGAATTTTTAATTCAGTAATGGAAGGCTGCTGGGTGTAGTCAAGTACTTGACTTGTCGGTGCATGTGTCAAGATGGGATTGACCACTCCAGTTTAGGAGCTGTGTACAGTCGTGTTTCAATTTAGCAAAATCTTGACCAGGGTAGTCCTTGTGAGGAGTCACAGGACTGTTTGAGCTGAGCATGATTTGGATGATCTGATCAGGGTTGACAGTTTAACCCTGAGTCATCCTAAACACAGGGGTCAAAAAAATAAATTATACAGTAACCATATTCATGTAGGTTTTGAGTGTTGCGATTGTGACTCTTCGATCTATCCGGATGTCAGGTACCATTGCTAGATGGTCACTTCGATTAGTACAGGAATTGGTTCCTGTGCTACCAGTTTAGGTTCGAACCTGTGGGGTCACACACATTAGAGGTTCCTATCTGATCTGATGGCTGATGTAGAATCCTACATGTTTGAGACTCAGTGATCAAGAATCAGGATTCTCTGATCACGAGTTTCACATGTTATGGGTACCGGGATTAAGAGTCCCACTGGTTGGGACTTTTCGATTAGGGTTACATATCGATGAATTCTGATGCCTGATTGCCCATCGGATTTGGACTCAGTATTTATGAGAGATTTAATTAGTGATTTGATCACTAATTAACTCAATTTGATTGAGTAATTATTTTTAGATCAAGTCCAATTGAATTGGATTTAGTTGGGTTTGACCCGATTAGGTTAAGAGTTGACTTAATCATCGAGATGGTTTGGTCCCTGATTTGATCAGAAGTTGGGCTTAATCAATTCTTGATTTGATTAGAATTTTATTGAGCCTAATTAAGCCTAATTTAGTTGGGTTTAAATTAGTCTAATTGGACCTAACTTATTTGGTTCAATTAGGTTGGTTTAAATAATTAAACCACCTTGACCCAATCTCCATGCGCCACCTCACTTCCATTGCACCCATTTGAATTCATGAGAAGGAACTTCTCATGAATTTTTTCCTCATGCCAAGCCCTCTCCACACCCCACTTTAATATGCCATATGAATGGATAAGGATGATTGGTTGGCCATTCAAATTCAAAATAAAGTTTGAATTTGAATGGGCAATCAATCTTTGCACCTTATCCCTTTTTTTACGCCCCATTTATTACATGAGAAAAGGTTTCTCATGAAATCACTCCATGCACTATTTAAGCCACGCCTCACGCCTTTAGTGGATAAGGGATGAGTTGGTGTCCATTTGAATTCAAAATTTGATTTGAATTCAAATGTGCAATTACTCATCTTTATCCTTTCTTTTGGATAAGACGTTTGACATTGTTATAAAAGGAGGAGAAGAGTGGGGCGTGCAAGAAGAAAATTTTTGGAGAAAAATTCTGGGGCATGAGAAGTCTTGTGCGTGAGAAGGAAGTCCATATCCTTCCAAGAGAAAAAGAAAGAAAAGAAAGAAAAGTGGGTGTAAGGTTTCTGGTGAGTTTCCTAGAGCTTTAGCCTAGGGTTCGGGAAGTGAGAAAGTGAGCTACGAGTGTCGTGAGCCTACAAAATCTCAGAGAGATCTTCAACATTCTCTCAAGCACGTCTGTTGATGATTCAGAGCATCCAAAGAATCGACAGACATCGATCGAAGGAGTTCGATCAGCATCCACCGTCAAAAGGGCTCTACAACGAGCTAGCACTCGTGAGGAGTCGATCAGACCGAAAGCTTCATGTGGATGATCCACAGAGGCCAGACATACTGTGTGGCTGCATCGCAATGATCAGACTCTCTCGAGGGTGATCAGATTGCGGCGATCTTCTACCTGCACAAAGATATTATGTTCTGAACACATTACAGTAAAGTGTTTAATGTTCGTATTTGAATTTCAAATTTAAATGAATGCAAGCTACATATCATATTTAGATCTTAGTGTAGGATAAATTCATGTTAATTAATTAGATTAATTAATAATTTTTACTATAAAATAGTGATTTTAAAAAAGTTTTAAAATTATCATTTTATCCCTACACTGAATTTCCTTACAAATGGTATCAGAGTGAGTTCTTAGATATGATATATATATTTGCATGCGTAGATTAAGTTATAATCTAAAAGTTTAAATTTGAAATTTAAAATTCAAAATTTAAAATTTGAATTTTGAAAGTTGTTCGAAATTCAAAATTTAAAAATTTAAAATTTAAAATTTGAAATTTGAATTTTGAAAGTTGTTCGAAATTCAAAATTCAAAAAATTTGAAATTCAAAATTTAAAATTTGAATTTTGAAAATTGTAATTTAAAATTCAAAATTCAAAATTTTAAAATTCAAAATTTAAAATTTGAAATTTGGGTGAAATTTCAAATTTGAAATTCAAAATTTAAAATTCAGAATTTGAAATTCAGAATTTGAAATTTGAATTTTGAAAGTCGTTCAAAATTCAAAATTAAAAAAATTTGAAATTTAAAATTTAAAATTTGAAAGTTGTTCGAAATTTAAAATTCAAAAAATTTGAAATTCAAAATTCAAAATTTGAATTTTGAAATTTGTAATTCGAAATTCAAAATTAAAAAATTTGAAATTCAAATTTTGAAATTTGAAATTTAAAATTTGGATAAAATTTTAAATTTAAAATTCAAAATTTAAAATTCAAAATTTGAAATTCAAAATTTGAAATTGAAAATTTTGAAATTTATTTGAAATTTGAAATTCAAAATTTAAAATTTAAAATTTAAATTTTGAAATTGGTATATGTAGATATACTTGATCCAAGTAGCAAGTAATCGAATTGGGTTGGTTGCCATGGCCGTCCGGTCATAGGAGAAAAGTAGGGTTTAAAGGTCCTCTCCTCCCATTCGATGGGGTCTCCTATGGCGGTAGGGGTGCCGCTGTAATTATGTCCCATGCAGATGAAGCAGCGAAGAGAATTAAGATGTAAAGGTTCAATTGTGAAATTTATCATGAATGTGTTAGATTAGATCTAAAAGAATATTCATGATTTATTTTGATTAAGTTATTTTCTGTTATGTAATTAGCAATAGGATTACTATTTATGAAATGTGCTGATCTATTTGTAAAATGAGTCAATATATTTGGTGAACAAAAAATAAAACCTTTCAAATTTAAAAATTATTTTCGAAATGCCAAACCCTGACCCATCAGTCCAAATACTTAATTAAAAGAATTAAGTGTTGTCTAGTAGGTCTAGAATTGTGAATTAAGACCTAAGACAATTGCATAAACTTGTGGGTCAATGGATTAGATGGATTAGGTCCATAATTGGGTTAGACCTAAGGTTAGCTTAAAAAAAATGGACTAAATTAGAGAATTGATCAAATCTAATCAAAAGTTGAATTAGATTAGGTCAAGGATACTCTAGACTCAACTCCAATAGTTGTAGTTGAATGGGTCCACGTCTTTAATTAGACCAAGATGGACTTAATTCATGGCTACGCGGTGGAACCCAATTTACTAAGTTGATCAAATTGAACTAATGAACCGATGGGTGTCTAAGGTAAGTTTGGCAGTTTGACCAGTGGTTTTTAAGCGGGAGCTACTCGCAGTGATTCGATCTCTGATGAGTTAATGGCATATCCCCACCACTGATCTCACTTACCTGGCCAACTTGGTGAATTAGGTTTTGATTAGATCACTTGGTGATTAGGGCTCACCCATGTCATTAGGTAAATCAGTTTGACTGATTTAGGTGCTCCTAATGCCAGCTTTAATTAAATCCTTTTTAATCTGACTTGGTGAAGTCAGTGGGAGGATTGAAATTGACTGGATATTTTTTTCTCATCTATCTTTTAATAAAATTCTCAAAAATTATTAGGTCCCTAAAAATGATTAAGTTATATTGATAACTAAGTCATAGCCTCCCATTAAGTGAGTGATAATGAGTCCATTAGTTTAATAATCATTGGAGGCCCAAAGGCCTAGTGCTTATTGACTAATGGAATTATCATTCATACTATGATAATTTGGTTTGAGTCTTTCTGATGGTGATCAGGTTGGCCGGCCAAAGTCGGGCCTGATCATTTATTGGTCCGATTCACCAAATCAAATCATGTTAATGGTTGGACCTAACCAGATCTTTTTAGTGGAGGCCAAAGCCTACTGATTAGGTTCTGGAGCAAAATCAATTACTAGAAGTTGTTTAGAGAAACAACTGGTTATGAACCTACCCATAGATGCACATGGGTTGACCAACCAAAGTTGGGCTCGTGTGTAGTCTGTGTGGATTCTAGTACCCACTAAGAAATTAAAGTAATTCCTCGAATTGGAGGATGAGGCTACCAGTTCGTAAAAATATTGGGAGAAATTTTAGACTAAAGTCCAAGTCTTTAGTATTTATAATTTATGTACTAATAGAGGTCTAATTTTTCTTTATGCAGCTATGGCCACTATCCTGTCCCTCCAGTCATTATTAGATAATGACAAGCTCATGGGATCTAATTTCGATAGCTGGTATCAAAAATTAAAAATTATCCTTGAGCATGAGCGGATCCTTTATGTAGTAACGGATCCGGCACCTGAGGAGCTAGCCCCGAACGTTAGAGGGACGGTCTGAGACACTTATTAGAAGTGGTTCAACGATCGCACCACCATTCGGTGCATTATGCTGGCGGCAATGAATGATGAGTTCAGCCGCAGGTTCGAGAACGCCTAGCCACAGGAGATGCTTCAAATGTTGAACGACTCCTTTGGCACGCCTGACGACATTGAAAGGCACAAAACTAGTTGTGCCATTTTCAATGCTCGAATGAGGGATTGAGCCTCAGTCACTGATCATGTACTGTATATGATCGAAATGATTGAGCACCTAAGTAAACTGGGCTTTTCCCTGCACGAGCAGCTTGGTAAGGATGCGATCCTTAATTCATTGCCTAAGTCCTTCCTCCCCTTCCTTACTCATTTTTGGATGATAAAGCCTGCAGTGAACTACCACGACTTGTTGGGGTTGCTGCAGAACTTTGAGAAGGATCACCAGCTCCATAAGGAGTCGGTGAATATTGTGGGAGGGTCTTCTTCTGATCGTCGACCCTTTAAGAAAGAGAAGAAGAAGAACAAGAAGAAGAAGAATAAGAAGGTGCAGCTGCATGGTGGGACGTAAGCACAGGGTCAGACCAAGAAGTGCAAGCCCGACCAGAGCTAGGCAGAGTGCTACTTTTGCAAGAAGCAGGGGTATTGGAAGAGGAACTGTCCTCTATACATTGCCTCTCTGGACCCGAACAGACCGAAGAAGAAGCAAGGTACTTATATGATAACACCTTGCAACTTTTTCATTTGTGATACTACTGCTTGGATATTGGATACCAGAAGCCCTTATCATATTTGCAATTCGATGCAGGGTCTACAAGTCAGTAGGAGATTTGATGAAGGCGATAGATTCCTGAATGTTGGAGATGGAAGCAAAGTTTCAGTTCTAGCATTAGGAATCATGAACCTTGTAATCAATTCTCGAAATATAATTCTGAGTAAATGTCACTATTGTCCAAGCTTTTTATTAAATATTATTTCTGTAGGCCTTTTGGCCATGAACGGTTATCAATTTTTAATAAAAAAAAATATTTACAATATCATTTTGAATGGTGTTACAGTGTTTGTTGGACAACTTAATAATGGAATTTATTTTCTATCACAACCTGTTAATGTGGTTCAAACCTCCGATAAACGTCCTAGAATAGATAATGTGTCAGAAGTCTACTTTTAGCACTGTAGGCTAGGTCATATCAATAAGAACAGGATAAACAGGTTGGCTCAAGAAGGAATTCTTGAAGTAGGTGATTGTGAATCACTTCCAATCTGTGAGTCCTGTCTTCTTGGTAAAATGACCAAATCACCTTTTACTGAAAAAGGTGAGCGAGCCAGTGAACTCTTGACTCTGGTACATTCTGATGCATGTGGACCCATGAGCTCAAATGTAAGAGGTGGATATTTTTACTTCATAACCTTCACAGACGACCTATCGAGGTATGGGTATGTCTATTTAATGAAGCATAAATCGGAGTCATTTGAAATGTTCAAACTATTTTGAAATGAGGTAGAAAAATAAACTGAAAAGTATATTAAAACTCTTCGATCTGATCGAAGAGGTGAATACCTTTCTAATGATTTTCTGACATATTTTGGAGAGAATGGGATTCTCTCTTAGTGGACTCCTCCTGGAACACCACAACATAATGGTGTATCTGAAAGGAGGAATCGGATCTTGTTGGATATGGTTCAATCCATGATGGGGTTTGCTGGTCTGTCAATCTCCCTCTGGGGATATGCGCTCGAATCGGCTTGTTACCTTCTAAATAGAGTTCCGAGTAAGTCTATAACCAAAATGCCATATGAGATATGGATAGGACGTAAGCCAGTACTCTCGCACCTTAGGGTTTGGGGATGTCCGGCTTATGTTAAATATTTAATTACGGATAAGTTTGGACTTAGGTATGACAAGTATAATTTTATAGGGTACCCAAAAGAGACCAAAGGGTATTACTTCTCCCTAGCTGATGAGCAAAAAGTGTTTGTCAGCCTTAAGGCAATCTTTTTGGAAAAGGAGTTCCTTGGTGAAGGGATTGTTGCCTCTAAGATCGAACTTGACGAAGTTCGACAGGTGGAAAAACCGACACAAGTTGCTGAACCTGAACCGGATTTGGTTAGATCAGATTCGGAGCCCATTGTTCAAGCACCCTTAAGGCGATCTGGTAGAGTACCACGTCAACTGGATAGATACTATGGTTTCTTGGTCTGGGACGACGATCCTATCGAACTTGATGAAAATGATGAAGATCCGATCACCTACATGGATGCAATGCAGAGATCCGACTCTGAGAAATGGCTAGAGGCCATGAAATTCAAAATGGAGTCCATGAAGGTCAACGATGTGTGGACATTGGTTGACTCACCCGAAGGAGTAAAACCCATAGGGTGTAAGTGGATCTTCAAGAGGAAGAGAGGCACAGACGGAAAGGTGAAAACCTATAAAGCCCATCTGGTTGCTAAGGGATATTGTCAACATTATGGTATAGACTATGATGAGATATTTTCTCCTGTGGCAATGCTCAAATCCATTCGGATTATGCTTGTGATAGCTGCCCATCTGGACTATGAAATATGGCAGATGGATGTGAAGATAACTTTCCTAAACGGAGAGCTGGATGAAGAGGTGTATATGATACAACCTGAAGGATTTACATCCACAAATGAGTCTAAGGTGTGCAGGCTACAGAGGTCCATTTATGGACTTAAGCAGGCATCACGGAGTTGGAACATACGTTTTGATAAGACGATCAAGACATATGGCTTCGTTAAGAACGGAGAAGAGCCCTGCATTTATAAGTGGGCTAATGGTCCAGTAGTAGTATTTCTTGTATTGTATGTGGATGACATTCTCTTAATCGAGAATGATATCCCTGCATTACAGGGAATAAAGGTTTGGCTGTCGTCGACCTTCAGAAGATCGATAGGAAGGAGAACCTGACTGACCCATTCACTAAAGCCATTGCGGTGAAGGAGTTCGACAACTACATATCGAAGATGGGTATTAGATACTGCACCGATTGGCTTTAGGCCAAGTGAAAGATTGTTGGGAATAGTATCCCAAAGTCAATCATCAGCCTGTTGACGGTTGTGCTCATTTTTATATTTATATATGAATTATGAATTAATAAAAATTATTTTGGTATTTTTCATCACAAAATATTTCATCTTCTAATGAACTCCTATGTTGTGGTGAAGTCCTTATGACTATTTAGACTCGACAAAGGAGGATTTATCGTTTAGTCCTTAAATCTGTTCGCGACCAAATGATACGTTGTTACCAAGAATGATAATGTTTATCAAGCATAGGTCGTTGTGTGCCATATAGGTTGGTTGTCTTCTTAACCAATGAGTGTGGAGATACTGGTACGGCATACAGATGAGATATAAGGGTACATCTGCACTGAACGTGACCGACTCCGGAGCTATTTTTGCTGTCAAAATTTACTCCGATGGAATATGGGTATAAATATCCCTCCGACCTAAGACTGCCATGGTGACTTGCAAGCAACTCACTGCACTTAGGCACTGGACTACTTAAATTTTTAATTCAGTAACGGAAGGCTGCTAGGTGTAGTCAAGTACTTGACTTGTCGGTGCGTTTGTCAAGATGGGATTGACCACTCCAGTTTAGGAGCTGTGTATAGTCGTATTTCAATTTAGCAAAATCTTGGTCAGGGTAGTCCTTGTGAGGAGTCACAGGACTGTTTGAGTTGAGCACGATTCGGATGATTTGATCAGGGTTGACAGTTTAACCCTGAGTCATCCTAAACACAGGGGTCAAAAGGATGAATTATACAGTAACCATATTCATGTAGGTTCTGAGTGTTGCGATTGCGACTCTTCGACCTATCCAGACATCGGGTACCATTGCTAGATGGTCACTTCGATTAGTACAGGAATTGGTTCCTGTGCTACCGGCTTAGGTTCGAACCTACGGGGTCACACACATTAGAGGTTCCTATCTGATCTGATGGCTGATATAGAATCCTACATGTTTGGAACTCAGTGATCGAGAATCTGGATTCTCTGATCATGAGTTCCACACATTATGGGTACCGAGATCAAGAGTCCCACTGGTTAGGATTTTTCGATCAGGGTTACATATCGATGAATTCTGATGTCTGATTGCCCATCGAATTTGGACTTAGTATTTATGAGAGATTTAATTAGTGATTTGATCACTAATTAACTCAATTTGATGGAGTAATTATTTTTGAATCAAGTCCAATTGAATTGGATTCAGTTGGGTTTGATCCGATTAGGTTAAGAGTTGACTTAATCATCGAGATGGTTTGATCCCTGATTTGATCAGGGGTTGGGATTAATCAATTTCTGATTTGATTAGAATTTTATTGAGCCTAATTAAGCCTAATTTAGTTGGGTTTAAATTAGTCTAATTGGACCTAACTTATTTGGTTCAATTAGGTTGGTTTAAATAATTAAACCACCTTGACCCAATCTCCATGCGCCACCTCACTTCCATTGCACCCATTTGAATTCATGAGAAGAAACTTCTCATGAATTTTTTTCTCACGCCAATCCCTCTCCACACCCCACTTTAATGTGCCATATGAATGGATAAGGATGATTGGTTGGCCATTCAAATTCAAAATAAAATTTGAATTTGAATAGGCAATCAATCTTTGCACCTTATCCCTTTTTTTACGCCCCATTTATTACATGAGAAAAGGTTTCTCATAAAATTACTTCATGCACTATTTAAGCCATGCCTCACTCCTTTAGTGGATAAGAGATGAGTTGGTATCCATTTGAATTCAAAATTTGATTTGAATTCAAATGTGCAATTACTCATCTTTATCCTTTCTTTTGGATAAGATGTTTGACGCTGTTATAAAAGGAGGAGAAGAGTGGGGCGTGCAAGAAGAAAATTTTTGGAGAAAAATTTTGGGGTGTGAGAAGTCTTGTGCATGAGAAGAAAGTCTATATCCTTCCAAGAGAAAAAGAAAGAAAAGAAAGAAAAGTGGGTGCAAGGTTTTCGATGAGTTCTTTAGAGTTTTTGCCTGGGGTTCGAGAAGTGAGAAAGTGAGCTACAAGTATCGTGAGCCCACAAAATCTCAGAGAGATCTTCAACATCCTCTCAAGCATGTCTGTTGATGATCTGGAGCATCCAAAGAATCGACAGACATCGATCGAAGAAGTTCGATCAGCATCCACCGTCAAAAGGGCTCTACAATGAGCTAGCACTCGTGAGGAGTCGATCAGATCGGGAGCTTCATGTGGATGATCCGCAGAGGCCAGACACACTGTGTGGCTGTATCACGATGATCAGACTCTTCCGAGGGTGATCAGATTGCGGTGATCTTCTACCCGCACAAAGATGTTGTGTTCTGAACACATTACGGTAAAGTGTTTACTGTTCGCATTTGAATTTCAAATTTAAATGAATGCATGCTATATATCATATTTAGATCCTGGTGTAGGGTAAATTCATGTTAATTAATTAGATTAATTAATAATTTCCACTGTAAAATAGTAATTTTGAAAAAATTTTAAAATTATCATTTTACCCCTACACTGAATTTCCCCACTAAGAACACATCCATGATGTAGACATTCTACCATCAACATCAGACATACAGTTTAAATTGGTATATCCTCCCACTCCTAGCTTTGATCCTTCTTTGAACATGTCTTCAATTCTTCTTAAGAGCTTAAGGATGTTTTCACAGCAATCTAGTGCTCACAGCCTGGATACAACCGATATCTACTTGTAACAATCATGGTATAATCAGTTCAAGTACTTTATGGCATACGACTACGTCCGAGAGGGTATCTGACCCCTCTCCGAGATTTTTATGCTGATCGCTTTCAGCATCCTGTTTCTATACTTTATCTGTTAAAACATAAGCATCTAATTGCATCTATCTCTATAGATCTTTAGGATGCTCACTTTATATCTTTCATAGAGAAATCTATATTCAACTATATTTTAATCGATGTCAGTATTGGATACTTCTATTGACCTTTTTGGAATCCATAATTTCTCATATATGATCAAATAATTTGATCATATCATTGAAATGAATGTTCCAACTCCAAGGGTATTGTGGTCTTTGTGATTACCTATCACAAGAAGTGAAATCCATAGGTTATTCCATATAGAAATCTTCAAAAAATCTCTACTCAGGAAAGCTATTTCACATCCTTTCTTGGAATCAATATCTTACATCGCCTCGTTGTAAGTTCTGGGATCATCTCTATATTTTCTATCTCTCATGAAAAATAATTTTCTCTACATCCTCTGTTAAACATACTCGAATATCTTTCGAGAAGATTGGAGATCCTACTATGTATACGAGGTGGAGGAAGAATACACGTCTACTGGCTCATGATTAATATGTTCTTAAGGTCCCAAGGCTCCCTGCTCTTTAGAGACACTCTCTTAGAGCTTAACTTTCCTCCCACTACTTCATCTTGGTTAAATAGTTTTTCAAGAAGATAGCATTGAGTCACAATCACATTGTAATCCCATCAAAAAGTAATATTTCAAACTCTTTTAGGAAGAGCTTTATAGATCTATCCTCTAACATATCCACCTGCTGTCCTAGACACAGGCTGGATATCCTTGAATCTCAAAATAATCAAGATTCAGTTCTCACTATGTCATATCTTATATGGTGTGGTAGGAATAGATTTAGAGAGAACCTAATTTCATGAAAATAAAGCATGTCCCTAAAGAAATATAAATAAATCAGTGAATTTCATTATGGACTAGATCATATCTCATATAATCTCATGACTCTTCTCATCTCATTGAGCTGAGATTTACTAAGAGGGGTCTAATATGAAACAATGCCATTTTATGAGATAATCAAAAATTTTTTTTCAATGGTATTGCATCCTCAATCTGATCGAAATACCTTCAAAATTTTTTTGATTTGTTTCTCTACTTACGTCTGAATTCTTTGAATTTTTTAAAAATTTCAGATTTGTATCTCATATACAAAGTAGAGATAACTCCTTGGGTAGCACATCACATGAGCTACACACATCAAATATGTACAAGGATAAGTATCTCAATGATCATTTTTTTCTTATCCCACAAGAGTAGCTTGGTCATATTTTCTCAAAGAGATGATGCACAAACTAGATTTGACTCAACAGTCAATAAGCCCAAGCCCATATTTTTTTAGTTTATTAATCATTTCTTCTCCAATATAACTTAGCTATAGATTCCATATATACTTTAAATTTTATCTCAATTTTAGATCTCTCAGATCTAATGGCATTCACTGATTGCTCAATTAAGTTCACATATGCATCAACATGCAAATAATAGAGACTGTCTCTAAGAACTAAATCCAAACGATGATTGCAAAGGACAGATACCCATGGCCGCAGCAGCAACTGACCAACTGTTGCCCTATTGCCAATTCAAGGGTTACTTCTTCAGCCCTCTATCTTTCCATCAACTCTACACTAGAGTCTGTAGCTCAACTAGGAGAAGAAAAATTGTAAGGATAGTATTGAGCAATTTTGACATACCTACTCTAGGTGTGTCTTTGTTTCTTTAGGCTCTCCTGGTATTTACCTCTGAACTCTTTTAAAGTTCTTTTGTTATCAACACTTTGGCCAATTCAGATATAGTGCCATGATGGTCTTTCATATAGTAGTTTACCATAAACTATCCATATAAACTAATTAGGGATCGCAGGATCAAATCCATAAGCAATTCCTTATGCATGGTCATTTCGAGCTTTTTAAGCTCTGTAATGTCCTCGATTATTATTAAATAATGATCATAGACTGACTGCCCATCATGCATCACATGCACTGTGCGACTCTGATCACCTCACCACACTTGTGGATGAATCAACATGTTGTTGGCAGCATACATGTACTCATGCATAGCTCCTATCTTTATTGTCATTGTCCATCCACTCGTCAAGTATAGCTCGTTGACTATGGGTTGGATGGGTTGTTAACATTAGAATAACCTGATAGAGAATATTACTTAATTTTTTAAAATTAAGAATAGTTCTTGAGTTTGTAGTCCAGTCTATATACTTGATTTCGGTTAATCAGATTCAAGTTAGAGGGTTGGAAGCCGACACAATGAATAGTAGAAAGCAAAAATTCTAATTGGGTGTTTGTATGTATTTTATAATTTTACTCTAAAAATTTTTAAATGCAAAAGGAGATTTTCACTATTTTATCAGAACTCCTACACTCTTCAGGTGGAGAAACGAAAATCCTAATGCGATAATTGAGTTTCTAGTGGGTGCTGCGGTCCCTTCGATGCCGTACATCTCACCTAATAGTTATTCATAACATGCATAAACATCAATGCATGGACAACTCTTTGCCCAGATGCTTCTCTAAGCATATTGCTGCCACTTGATCTCTAAGTCATGGGGCTCACCTAATAGTTATTACCCGTACTTCTTAGTTAAGTCAGACCCACCATTCACAAGCAGATGTAAAGCCGTCATTGGGTCCCTGACCTAACAGTTATTGGGCCTGACCTCATCTTTACCCCACAGTAACTCTTTGCTAATAGAGTGATTGCATGTTTTCGATGCAACTGAACCACTGTGACCAATCGAGAACAATCAACGTCGGTAGCACGTCCGCACATCTACAATGATGGAAGACCTTGGACTTAATATTTTGTAGAGAGATTTAAATTTAGATCTCATCTAATCAGTCATCACATGACTGATATAATTGGCATGGGCTAAATCAAACCACCAAGCAACCATATTTGTGACTCAATCTTTTAAATTGGCCAGATAAGTGGAGATTAGTGGGGGTCCCCCTGTTGCTTTCTTTAGACATCAATAAATTGATCAGGTAAGCGAATAAGATTAATTAAATAACCATCTTTCAATTACTTATCTTAGACACCAATTGGACAATTGATCAAAATTGGTTAGCTCAAGTGAATCGGGCTCAAATCAACAAGCTAAACTAGGTCCTTAGGTTAATCGATTCTAGATATGAGACTCAATCGATTTGATCAACAATAATTATATAATTATTAACTTAATTGATCTAACTTAATTCAATACTTGACTTGATTTAACTAATTACTTAATCGAATTAGATCCATATGTCTCAAATCAAAAATTTTAGATGTAATCCTATTACATGATCTAATTTTTGATTTTTTCATGACCAAAACCCTCATACACAAGCATAAATTTTAGATTCTAAAATCATATTTCAGATCTAAATACTTTGTATGAAAGTAAGTATTAAAATATAAAAATAATTTTCAAGTTCTAACATTCAAACATATATCACATATATGCATGTAAAATCAGATCTTAAACAAAATTTTAGATCTAAATATGATATCATATATCTCATATACTAATCATAGATCAGATTAAAATTAAATTTATAATCTAAATATACAATCATATATCATACATATAAATTAAAATTTAGATCATAAAAAATTTCAGATTTCATACATGTATCTATTTTCCATGAACTAGAACTCTTTCTAGATCAATTTTCAGATCTATGCACGCCTCAACATATCAGCTATATATTCTAGAATTAAATCTAAAATTAAATTTTAAATTTAAATATCTATTCATACATCTCATGTATCAAAAAAAATTGATTTTAAATTTTTTTCAAAAATATATATATTAAAATTCAGTATATGAAAATCCATGGCTCTGATACCACTGTTGGAATTCGAAGTTTGGTGTATGCATATGTATTTTAAAATTTTTATTTTTTAAATATCATAGTGGAGAATAAGATTAAACTAATTTTAATCTTAATTTTGTATGCACAAAAATATAAAATCATATGATCTGAAATTGATATATGCTGAAATTCAGATTGTGATCAAATCACATACCTGTTTCGCAATCCGTTTCTATCAAAATTGGATCTGAAAAAGAAGAGGTTCTCTCTTAGTCGCACAAGTATCTGACCTCCATGAGTATCCACTTAGAATCAACCTAGAACAGTCCTCTTTAATCTAAATTTTGATTCTCCAAAATTCAGCCTGTTGAATCTGAACGAAGCCTAGATCGCGATCAACACTTGATCTTTCTCCTTGATCTTCTTCTTCTCCTCTTTTTAAGAGTTTTTCCTTGCTATGTGCTGCTACCAGATATTAAAAACTGGTAAGGAAGAGGCACCCAAACTCTTTTGAGCATGAAACTCTTTGGGACGTGCATCCCAAGGAAGGGGTGTATAGAATACCCAAGAGGAGAGAAAGGGAGCGGAAGAGAGGGCGTGGGGAGAGCCTTTGGGTGTGAGGGGCTACTGATTTTGATGTTCTAGAAATTTTAAGAGAGATCCCTTTAAATAGGCATAAGGATTGAATCCTATTCAATCTCATAATACAAGTCCTACTTGCATTAGGATTCCTATTAACTTAAGTTATCCAACTTACATTAAGAAGCCCATTAGACGTCAATAATTGGAGCCCTTGCACCCATAATTAGACACCCCAAAATACACCCAGGAGATACCTCGCATGAAAACAAAAGGCCCTCTAATCAATGGACACGCCCAAATTGATCAAATCAAGGTGGCACCCTATAATAAATATCAAGGAGATTCATAAGGGACTTGCACCCTTAATTTATATGATCCATAACCTTAGACACCTAACAATTAGAGTCTCATGAATCTTATTCATGTAGAATATTAGTAGATAATTAAGTTAGAATTAACTTATCAAATAAATAATCCCAACGGAAAGAGAAATTGGGTCCAACCACATGCTAGCAAGGTTACCATGAACCCAATGGATTTTTTTAAACCCAATTGATACTTCATAAGTTCAATTACTTATTTTAGGCCTAATCTCTTTGTTGTGTGACCTTATAGGTTTAACTTTATCTGATAGTGAGACATACAATGATTTCTATCATCGTATTATTGAAACTTTTTTCAACAGGTCAAAATAATTTTATTCTAACTCAATAAGGATTATCTATCCAGAACAAGCCTAATGAGCTCTCACAATCCACTAGTGACACCTAATAGTATGTATTGATAATCTAGTAGAACTGAAATGAATCTTTAGGTGTAGTTAACGTGTGATTCAGTTCTTCTATCGTGAGTCCCGACTAGATGGTAGGTCATGGATAAATTGTCAAACCTCAACATCGGTCATATGATAGATTCAATCAACTTAAGTCTATATGTGATTCTATGAAAACTCTTTTCCATCAATCATACTACTATGGCTATAGAGTTAAGGACTCAGCCTCTTAAATCTCATAGGACTACTCCCTTCTGCTATAAGATCGATAGATCCCATCTTGATGCACACTCCACTCCTACAGTGGACCAACTATTGCCAACATCCACTACAAGGGCTCCTTAAGACCCATATCGATGTGTCAGTCAAACTCCAGCAGCCTCACTTTGAGTAGTAGTGTTATCTCAGATCAAAGGATCAGTCATACAACTGCAGTATTGAAAAAGTCACTAACGAGTGAGCAGACATCCATATGACTTTTTGTATTGGTCATGCTTAGTGCTAGTTATTCTCTAACAACCATCTGCACTGTCGCTCCAGTGTCTCTACATTGCAGACTTGAGATCCATCTGTCCGAAGGAAGTGATCCGTATACTGATCTATTCAGATCAATCACCATCTCCATGATAATCCTATGACCAGGAGTAATTTAGGAATCAACCATCAATGACATATATCTCAAATTCTCAACTCTTTGAGAATATGTGTTATCATCTTGTTAATCTCTTGGATGAATCATGGGCACATAGATATGAATGATAATATAACTGCCCAATAAGTATAAAATCATGTCTTAGAGATATGAAATGTGTCAGCCAAGATTGATTTCTAGGACATACATCCAACATGAAGGATACGACCTAGTCAACAGAACTATTCGCCTCCCTATAGACATGCCTAATATCCACAGATGTGGTCCCCCTCAGTAGTTTAGAGATGTCTACCAGTAGTGAATGGTAGGCTCCTGTATTAGCAGTCTCTGTATCCAACTCACAACCATAGCCGAGTCCCCCTTCGTGACAAGTAAGTCGGCTCCCAACATCAACCTCGTATATGTGATGCTAGCTTAGGCCGCCCGTAACTTAGCTCTTGAGATGGTGGGCTTAAAGAGATGACTCCCTCCAGTAGGGACAAGTCTAGAATTTGGTCCATGAATAACAAATCCGACTCCCCCATCGCTACTAACCACATTGCCATCAAAGTTGACCTTAAGGTAGGTCAGGGGTGGGGGCTCCTAGGTGATAAAAATCTTTTGGGTCACTGCATGAGAAGAAGAAGAGTCTCAAGTATCCAAAGCCCTCATGATCAGATCTGATGATATCAAGTGGATAAAAGCCTAGCTTAGAGCTCTCTCCAAGACAAATCTAGCAGGGCATCTCCTCGAGTTGAACACAACTATTCCTAGATAACCTGATATGATAGGTAATGTAGACAACATGAATTCCAACCAGCCTAGTTGCCTTAGTCTGAATGCTCTATCATAAGAGATCTAGAAAGTCGAGTATCGATGTCTCAGATTGGGCACCCTCCGAGAAAAAATCGATCATCCACTAAGCCTACCTAGCTCAGTGGCACGAAAGTAGTGCGTGCCCTACAGTCTCTTCCTCTATCTCACATCGTGGACAAATGATCAGAAGATCCACACCTCTATCCCTCAACATAGCCCAAGTAGGCGGGCAACCCCAAGTCACCTTCCATAGAAATATATTTATCCTTGGATGCACCCCAAGTCTCCAAATCCATGAGCCATCTAGCTACCTGACTGGCTTCACTGTACATGTCATAAAAGTTTGTAGCCCTCACCTTCAAGCTACAAGAGGATCTCCATATCCTCACATCATGACTACTATGAATGGAAACTATCAGGATAATGCTCTTATTGCTAGAAGGTCACCAAAGGACCGAGACACCTCATCAGCACTCCAGCCCATGTCTTTCGAAATGAACAAATCGTAGATCCTTATGAACTCCCCAGCCTCCAGATTGATAAAGGCAAGCCATCTACTTAGAGGGAGGTTAGTGAACTAGGGGTTATGTGAAAAATCCACAATCTATTCATCCCTTACCAGTCATCTGACCTACGCCACTGCATCGAGGTACAGGCACAAACTCCCTCAACATGACAGAACAACTCCAACTCACATGGATGTCCATCCCCGAAGTCTAGGGACCATATCTAGCCCTCATCACCATATGCCACAGACTCTCTGGTTGTAGGAGAAACCTGGTTGCATGCCTCACCAGTAAGACCTTACATCTCACCACTAGTGACTGAATGCCGAGTCGCCTATCCCTGGTCGATTGATAGACCATGTCCTAGGCCACCAAGTGCACACCATTCATGAGCCCATGCGAATCCGAGATGAATCTCTCACTCCACTCCAAAACAGTCAGCCCTTTTCAACTAGCATCCTGTGATGGAAACCTCTAGGGAGTGTCAAGTCCCACTCTACTCCATGATCCCCAACTTGTCCCTGATCAGCTGTCTTAGCTGGGCCTTCGTCTTCAAACTGAAAAGGATAACTGACTTGTAGGGGTAGAGCATCTCATAACAATGGAGGTGGTGGGGCCTCCCAAAATTTTGTAAAATTTCTGAATAGTATGCCTCTTTCAAACTATCCCCCTAAGTGTATGAGCTGTCCCCCACAAAAGTCCCATACTCAACATTGAAGGCTCTCAAAAAATTAGGAATTGAGTATGTATCATAACTTAACAAATCAGACAAAAACAAACTTAACAAAGAAAATTTAAAAAAAAAGTCAAATAGCCTTGGCCCCACCAATTGGGCAACATATTACGTAAGAAAGCCTGAAAGAAAAACTCTATTCCACACCTTTTGCCCCCTCACTTTTTCTTTTCATTTTCTCATCTTTTTTACCCCCTGACTGTCCATTTTCTATCTATTTCCTCCATTGTTTCTTCTATTGCTTTACATTTTGGTAAAAAAAAAAATGCGTGTCCAGCAACTTTGATTATTGGACTGTTTTGGAGTGAGGCCAATCTTCTCCATTCGGATCATCCATAATTGACAAAGTGAAAAAGATAAAATCCTCTAATTTTTATCCTTACTTTTTTATTATATTTCCATCTTTTAAGATTTGTTTTTGTTTTTTTCTAATTAAGAATTCAATGTTTAGGATTGATTAGTTGAAATGATTTAGTTTTTCTAGTTCTCCAATTTTGCATTTATTAATTACAATATCTCTTGTCTTTTGTATTTTATTTTTTTTATAAATAGAATTCTTTTACTTTCATTAGACTATTACCTTGTGAAACACTAATTAATTTTTGTTTTAAAGTTTTTATTAGGATGGAATGACATTGAATAGCTAGTAAAATCAATTTCATGTTATAAATGATGTAAGTGCACTTTTTTCTCTAAATAAAAAATTAATATTATTTTTTTTCATTATTTCTGATTTCTATTGCCTAGTTTGGGTTTACTAATTTTTCTTGAATTGGTATTAGATGTTACTAATATTTTGTTGCTATAATAATTTTATGTATCATCTTCTACTATCATTATTTAATGTGATTTATCATTTACTTTTAAGTTTTGATATTGGTTCCAAATATTTAATGATTTAATAAGTCTTACTTAATTATTATGTAATTGTATGTATATATATATATATATATATATATTACAGCTATTAGAATAATTTATTATAATGAAGAGTTTTTTTTTCAGGTTTGTTTTTTGAGGTACGGATAAGTTGAAAATTCTTGACACATTCTTTAAAAGAAAATGTGATAAGCAATTGGATTCTTGTACAACACCTTCATCAAATCTAGATCATTCCACACTTGAGCCACCTAATCTTAGTACTTCAACTCTTGAACAATGTAACTCAAAACATCCAAGACTCAATTATGAACAAATGGATGCTTTCCACTTAGAGCATGATCCTAGATTATGTCAACAAATTTGAAAATATCCGATTAATCAAAGAGATGAAATTCACCGTGCTTATCTCAAAGTTGGGCCATATCAACCTAAACTTGATGAGTGTCCATTTTCTGACATTGACGGTCATCGTCGTCGCTTTCGATCTTCATGGTTTGAATTGTATCCCTCTTGGTTAGAGTATTTTTCTAAGCATGATTCTATATATTATTTTCCATGCTACCTCTTTGGTAAGCAAACTTCAAGCCACCTAGGTTCAAATGTATTCGTTGAGAAAGGTTTCAATAATTGGAAGAAAGTAAATAGTGAAAAAAATTATCCTCTTTTGAATCATATTGAAAAAAAAAAATCCTAATTACCACATCATGTTGCTATGAAATCTTGTGATGATTTAAAGAAGCAAGCACAACACATTGTTAGACTTCTCAAAAGGCAAGCATCGAAAGAGATTGAGAATAACCATCTTAGACTCAAAGCTTCCATAGATTATATTAGATGGTTGACATTTCAAGGTTGTGCTTTTAGAGGTCATGATGAAAGCTCAAGTTCAAAAAATCATGGAAATTTCATTGAAATGTTAAAATTTTTAGGATCTTGCAATGACAAAATATAGAATATTGTATTGAAAAATGCTCCATGGGTTGCTAAGTATACATCCATGGATGTTCAAAAGAAAATTCTATATATTTTTGCAAATAAGGTGAGAAATTAAATAAGAGAAGAGATAGGAAATGCTAAATTTTGTATCATTATTGATGAAGCTCGAGATGAATTTAAGGTGGAGTAAATGGCTATGTTAGATGTATGATTTGAAAAATCAATTATTAGCTGACACATTATAATTTTTAGAACATATTTTTATATTTAATTTATTAAAATTAATAAAATAAATATTTTTTAATCCATTCAAGTATAATGTGTCTGTGAATCATCCAAGGAGTTAATGGATAATGATACATATTTTTTAGAGTTAAAAATTTGAGACATGTGTCATTATAGATTAATTTTTGAATTGCTCCCGATCATTAAATCATCACAGGGATGGTGATAGATCCATCAAGATTGGTGTATAGATCGCTTTTTTTTTGGATCGATGAGTCTCGAATCTATAATGTGGGGATACTAGAGCGAAAATGTAGATAGTTTTTAGAAAATAACAGTACTGAGCGTGATCAAGAATGAGAAGTCACTTAGATGTCTACTCACTCGTCAGTGACAATCTCAATGCGATAGTTATATTAGTAGTTCTTTAACTTATGATACCTCGACTGCTCACAGTGGGGTTACTGTAGTTTGATAATTTATAAATATGATCTCTAGCCATTCAGAATCTTATAGTATTCATTGGCTGTAGTAAGTTTACTGTAGGAGTAGGGTGTGCATTTATAGGGGATCTATCAGCCTTAGTAGTTGAGGAGTGGTTCTATACGACCTAAAAGGATAAATCCTTAAGTCTGTGGCCACAGCAGTGTGATAATGAAAAAAAAAATTTATAAAATTTATGATTGAACTTAAGCTAATTAAGTCTTGCATATGACAGATACTTAAGATTTGATGAGTTTTCATGACCTACATCCTGTCGGAACTCTCGATAGAAGAACTGAATCACACGTTAACTATATCTTGAGGTTCTACCTTTAGTTCTACTAAATTACCACTATATATTACTAAATATCACTGATGGATTGTGAGAACTCACTAGGATCATTCTGGATCGATGATCCTTGATGGATGTGAGTTGGAATTATTCCAACTTATTAAAAAAAATTTCAATGATACTATAATGGAGATCATGGTATTCCTCACTACCGGACAGAATTGTACCTATGGGGTCATACACAAAAGGGGTTGATCAAGTTATTTGATTGGATCAAGATCAAATTATCAATTAGATTGATGATTTGGATCAATTTGTAAAAGTTACAAATTTAGTAATTGTTACTTATTAGCATTTGGGACTTAATTACAAATATTACAATGTAAATTGGCTAAATTAAATTATGGATCAAGTTCTAATTAATTTAAATTAGATTTAATTTAATTAAACTTGGCTTAATTTGAGGCTAATTGGATTTAATAATCTAAGTTGGATTTGGATTCCAATCCTAATTGGATTAGGATTGACAGTCTTTTTGAATTGGATTCGAACCAAACCCAAATTGATCCTAGACCTCACTTAATTAGATTAGGTTAATAGGATCTTCAGTTGATTGAGATTCTCTCTCTTTTTTAGCTTAGAAAAGGGGAGAAGGCGGCATCCTTCTCCTAGCACCTATGGGAAAATGAGGGGCACCGACCACCTTCTGAGATTCTCTCTCTTGCTCAATTTTAAAAATTAATCAAATTCTAATTGATTAGAATCAAATGAAAATTTATTTAATTTATTTTTCTTTTTTGTAGCATGGAGATTGAGGAGGAATTTGATTCCTCCTAGGGTTTGGGTGTGGGCCTCCTTGTGGCTGCCCACCCTTGCACCTATAAGAGGGGCGTTCCACCTCTTGGACACTGCAACCAAGATTCCCATCAGATTTGTATGTTAAAAAGGGAGAAAATTAGAGATAAATAAGGGAGAAAAAGGAGAGGAAAAGAAGGAAGAGAAAGGGTTCTTCGAGGTCCTGTGTGAAGGTGTTCGTGCAGTTTTCTTCTACAATAAGCTCCAATTCTACAGAGCAGATCTGAAAGAGGATAGCACTTCAGTGATCAAGAAGGTTTAAGATTTGCCTCAGCCATGTGTAGATATCCGTAGAGGTCAGGCACGTGCGTGGCTACAAACAGAACTAGGATTCAATCCAAATCCGGCTTGCAAGTGGATAGCGATCCCAATGTAAGATTTCAATCCTCTTTATTTTTGTTTTCAGATCTATAATCTAATTTTATCATTCATATCAGACCCCTTTTAGGTGATTTTAGATGAGATCTAGGCCATGCAATAGGTTAAAATTTTTAATCTATGCTTTCCACTGTGTTTGCATGAAATGAAAAAAAATTTAGATGCTGAAATCACCTAAGTCCAACAGTGGCATCAGAGCCACAAGATTTTAACATGCATGAAATAGATTTAGATCTGATTTTTATTTTTGACCTGATGGTGATGATTAATAGAAATCGATCTTATGCTGATATAAGGATATCTTGGTATAGGGTTAACCTCCTATTTTGTAAAGGTTCTCATAGCACGAGATTGATCGATTTTGAAAATAATTTTTAAAATGAACAAATCAATAACTTTAAATCTAAAAATTGATATATGAGATATGTCATGTTTCATGTTAGATTTGAAATTAAAATGATTAAGGTTTGCATTGGACTTCTATAAGGTTGTCTTGGTATAAGGTTTACTCTTTATAATGTAAAGGTTGTCCTAGTATGATACGAACGAGTTTTAAAAAATATTTTTAAAGTGCTTTAATCATTATTTTAGATCTAATTTTGTATGTATATAATATATACTTAATTAGACTTAGATCTGAAAATCATATATGTGATATATATTTCATAGTTTTTGATCTAAAACATCATATACGTGATATATGACATTAGATTTAGAACTAAAATTATTTCGAGATCATAAGCCATTAATTCATGCAATGTAACATAATCTAAAAATTATTTTTAGAATTTGAATTTTATGTTTATGCATGAGGGTATGGGTTGAACAATTAGGTCAAGTGATTGGACTACAATAAGGATCATTGATTAGATCAGGTTAGAACTCATTGTCGATTTTGAGCAGTTGATCGAACCTAATCAATGGTTGTTTAGAATTAGATCAAAGGAGCTCAAAGTCAAGTTTAGTTGTAGTTAGTTGCATCGATTCATATTTTGATATGAATTAATTGATTCAAGACTGAATTTGGATCAGTGGATTGAGTCCGAGTAGCTAGGCTGACCTATTCAATTCTAATTGATCAATTAGTGTCTAAGGCAAGTCTTGATCGATGATTTTTAATTAGGAGCATGTTTATCTATCCATATTGATGATGTCTAAAGCAAGCATCGTCAGACCTTCTCATCGATCTCATTACCTAGCCAATCTGATTGATTAAGTTTTGAATGAGGTTACTTAGTCATTCGTATTCACCCATGCCGACTCAGATCGTCAGACATGAGATTATGCTGACCTGAACTTGATCAATCAGACATGAGATTATGCTGACTAGATGAGATCTGAACCTAAACCTCTTCATAAATATTAAGTCCTAGATCTTTTACCATTGTAGGTGTGCAGACGTCGTACTGGTGTTGATTGTTCTCAGTTGCATATAGTGCTTTAGTTGCATCGAAAAGATGCAACCATCCTATTAGCATGAGATGTTGCTGGGTAATGATAGGGTTTGGCTCAATATTTTGGATACGGTAAGGAACCTAATGATGGCTTTACCTATGTGTTGAATGGTGGGTCTGACTTAACTAGGTAGGGATTGGGCCAATATTACGAGCATATTGAGGCTCTATGACTTAGAGACCAATTACTCCATCATACTTGACAAGCATTGGATAATAGTTGTCCACTCATCGGTATAGCATAGCCCAATATTTTAGACATAGTGAGGTGCACACATATCGATGGGACCACAGTATCCGCTAGGAACCCTAGTCATATAGAGATTTTTGCATCTCCACAGAAGAGTGTGAGAGATCCAAGAGAATAGTGAGAGTCTAATTTATTTCTTAAAATTTTTAGAATAAATTTTAAAATCAAGTACAATTATCTAACTTGAATCTTTACTCTTTGCAGTTAACCATGTCAGCCTCCAACCCATTAGCCCGCATTCTTGAGTCCAACCAACTAGTTGGCCTAAACTACAAGGACTGGTTCAAAAATCTTAAAATTATTTTAAGTTCAATGAAGTTGGACTATGTCCTCAATCAGGATCCCTCCATTCTACCTGACTATCCAAATGCCCATCAGATGGCAGCACGTGAAAAATGGTTGGAAGACGATAATAAGGTGAAGTGTTACATATTGGCTTTGAATGTCAAATGAATTATAGAGCCAGCATGAAGATATGCCTATTGCTAAGGCTATGATGACTCACCTTCAAGAGTTGTATAGTGAGCAGAGCCGCACTGCACGCTTCAAAGTATCTAAAAGGCTTTTTAATACTAAGATGCACGATGGATAGTCCGTCTACGATCATTGTTTGATAATGATCAGGAACATTGATCAGCTTGAGAAGCTGGACATTTCTATTTATAGGGAACTGTAAGTGGATTTGATTCTCCAGTCCTTTACTAGTTTATTTGCTTCATTTGTTATGAATTATAATGTGAACAAATTGAACTACACTTTACTTGAGTTGATGAACATATTGGTTAGTAATGAGGGGACTTTGAAGAGTTCAAGGACCGACACTGCTCTTACTATGGAATAGGGTTCTTCTTTTGAGAAAAAGTCTAGTTGGAAGAAGAAAAGACCTACGAAGAAGTAGAAAAAGAAAAAGAAGAGCAAGCCAAAGAAGAAGGACACTCCTAAGAAGGCTGCTGCCGATAAGGAAAAGTGTTTCGATTGCAATAATGATAGCTGTTGGTGCAAAAACCCGCTTGCGCCGGATAAGCTGGAGTCGGAGAAGTCGCGGTCGCCACCGGGACCTGCAAGGGAAGTCTAAACCGGAGGTGGGGTTGCTCCGGCAAGACCCTCCGATGCTCAAGTCAGTTCTCTGCCTCAACAAGAATGGAGCGCTCGAACGGAAAATTTAGCAGAGTTTTGAGATAAGAAATGAGCTTATATAATAACATATCTGGGTCCTCCTTTTTATAGGCGGAGGAGGTAACGGATTGATGATGATGTTTGTAACCGCCTGGTAGTGGGCTGCCCAGGGTCAGGCGGAATTTGCTGTGAAGAGTAGTGGAGTAGACCCGTGGCCATTACTGGGGCGTGCCACGTGGAATCTGCCGTGGGAAGTGGGGCGGCGTTTGCTGTCACATCTTGCCAGCGGATGGGAGAATCATGCGGTATCCGTTGCAGGAGGTGGAGCAGGATCGTAGCCGTTTATCATGGCCTGTCAGGTAGTAATGGAGCCGCGTGGGATCCATCGTAGGGAGTGGAACAGTGTTGCGACCGTTACTGCGGCCTGTCAGGGGGTGATGGAGTTACGCGGAGTCCGCCGCAGGAAGTGGAGCAGGATCGTGGCCGTGATTGTGGCCTGGGAGTGCAGATCTGCTGGCTGAAGTCTGGCAGCGGTTGGAGTCCGGACAGGGGCTTACCAGCGGTTGGAGTTGAGGACGGAGCCCGGCTCCCGTAGGAGTCCGGGCGGAGTCCGCTTGCGGTTGACATTGTTGGCGGAGTCCGGCTCCCGTAGGAGTCCGGACGGAGTCTGTTTGCAGCTGTTGGAGTTGAGGATGAAGCCCGGCTCCCGTAGGAGTCCGGGCGGAGTCTTCCTGCAACTAAAGTTAAAGGCGAAGTCCGGCTCCCGTAGAAGTCCGGATGGGGCTCACCCGCAGTCATTGTCGAGGATGGAGCCCGGCTCCCGTAGGAGTCCGGGCGGAGTCTACTTGAGGTCGGAGTTATCGGCGG
The DNA here is from genome assembly GCF_000442705.2 of Elaeis guineensis. NCBI lineage: Eukaryota > Viridiplantae > Streptophyta > Magnoliopsida > Arecales > Arecaceae > Elaeis > Elaeis guineensis. The sequence continues at coordinate 108,270,375 of NC_025998.2, forward strand.
AGTCCGGCTCCCGTAGGAGTCCGGACGAAGTCTGTCTGCAGCCGTTGGAGTCGAGGATGAAGCCCGGCTCCCGTAGGAGTCCGGGCGGAGTCTTCCTGCAATCAAAGTTAAAGGCCAAGTCCGGCTCCCGCAGGAGTCCGGACAGCTTACCAGCAGTTGACGTTGAGGATGGAGCTCGGCTCCCGTAGGAGTCCGGGTGGAGCCCGGCTCCCGTAGGAGTCCGGGCGGAGTCTACTTGCTGTTGAAGCCGTCGGCGGAGTCCGGCTCCCGTAGGAGTCCGGACGCAGTCTGTCTGCAGCCGTTGGAGTCGAGGATGAAGCCCGGCTCCCGTAGGAGTCCGGGCGGAGTCTTCCTGCAATCAAAGTTAAAGGCCAAGTCCGGCTCCCGCAGGAGTCCGGACAGCTTACCAGCAGTTGACGTTGAGGATGGAGCCCGACTCCCGTAGGAGTCCGGACGAAGTCTGTCTGCAGCCGTTGGAGTCGAGGATGAAGCCCGGCTCCCGTAGGAGTTCGGGCGGAGTCTTCTTTTGAGGTCGGCATCGTGGGCGGAATCGTTGATTCTGTTGAGGACTTCGGCTGTGGGTATTTTATACCCAACACCAGTCCCCCTACTTCCGAGTTTGAATTTCGGATGAAGGAAGTACAGAGAGATGGGTACAACCGAAGCCGTCCCCTCGAATCCCATGCACTGCTGCCCCCAGATATTTTGGGCATTAAATGTGCGCACGTCAGAGCCCGTTTTCTGGTGAAGGTGACCTGAAGAGTCTTTTCGGAACCCCCGTCAGAACGTGATCCCAAGCGTCGTGCTACGAAAATTTATGGACGGTCAACCCTCGATAGCGGTGAGGGGGACATGCGGGACACGTGGTACGCACCAGCTGGCCCAAGAACACCCACCGCCATAACTGCACTAGGATCCGTCGGCTATTTAAACCCCCTAATCTCCCTTCGTGGCTTCATCCTGTCGATAGGATGGTACCTTTCTTTTGCCTGAAAGCCTAGCTACTCAGCTACTTCCCTCGCACCAGTCCTTGCCTTCTTCAGCCCCCTAATTCTTCTCTGAGGGTTCCCACATCATGTCCTCTACCCCGGAGGCCATTCTTGAAGGGATGTCTAGGGCTTGGAGGAAGGCGAGGAGGAGAACGGTGGCTGGTGAGGATCTCCGTCGTTTTAAAGGGGGCTCAGGGAAGGATTCCTTCAACAATAGGGGTTTAATAATGGGGGCCGTCGGTAAAGTCATTCTGCCTGAGAATTTTGGAGTAGCAAGGCGGGGTGATACCGGTCAAGAGGGCAGAGCTGTCGTCACAAGCTGTGGTGGGATCCTTGATGCCGTCGGGGCCGAGGGACCAGAAGCGATCGGCGTCGACGGTGGGGCAGCAAAATCTGTTGCGGGGACGGTGGAAGTAGCGCATGCCGACCTTGCCGGAGCATTTTGGGTGGCGACTGTCGTGGAGCATTCGGAGATGGAGCATGTTTCTGGCGTCACCGCTGCCTCCAAGGTGACTCCGGCTCTTCTTGAAACAGGTCTTCGTCACTGCTGCCGTTGCCCTTATCGCCCCCGGGAATCTATCCCACCCTTTTCCCCCTAAGGTTGGGACTTCGGAGATGGAGCGAAGCGAGGCGAGAGCCGATAGGTTCGTTACACGCACTGGAGAATGCGGCTGAGAAGGACAGAGGCGGGGAGAGGAGTTTGCAGCTGGGAGCGGCCTCCGGTATATCCTTCCCGAACCGTGTTCGTGAGGCTTGTATATCTTTTTTTCTTGACCCATCGGGTCTTGTAACATATATCTTGTTAAATGAAAAGGAGATTTTGCTACCTTGTCTGCATCTTGCATCGAATAGTTGTTTGTCGAGCTTCTTCATTTTTCTTTCTTCTTTCTTCCTTCTTTTCTTCTCTCTTTTTTTTTTTTACATCGTCCTAAGGTCATCGGCGACTCCTCTTGCCCGTGTAGGGTTGTTATCTGCCGAGCTCCTTTTCGACTTTCACGCCATTCGAAGATACCTGGTTGTCATTTTTCCGTCAATGGCTGCAGGTTCGCTTGGGGCCATTCGGGCCCGGGGTCCCTCCTAGGGCCTGAATTTGGGGATCCGAGCTTCAGTTGCCCTCGGGCGCTGTTTGTTTTCCAATCATCACTGTTGCGATCCACTACCTTCCGTTATTGCTTGGAGTTTTTTCTCCGCTGAAGTCGAGGCTAAGTTCGGCTCCCGTGGGAGTCCGGACGAAGAATCCCTCTTGAAGTTGGAGTTGTGGGCGGAGCCCGGCTCTCGTAGGAGTCCGGGCGGAGCCTTCCTTGATGTCGTGGACAGAGCCCGGCTCCAGTGGGAGTCAGGGCGAAGTCTTCCTGCAATCAAAGTCATAGGCAAAGTCCGGCTCCCGTAGAAGTCTGGACAAGGTTTATCGGCAGTTGCTGTTGTCAGCGGAGACCGGCTCCCGTAGGAGTCCGGGCGAGGTTGTCCTGTAGTTGATGTCGGCGATGGAGCCCGGCTCCCGTAGGAGTCCGGGCTGGGCTTATCATCGGTCGAAGTTGCTTAAGTTAGGGTAAGGTTTTCCTCTTGGGGGGCGCATATGGGCATTGCAGGGCCTTCCCCCCATCCGGTCTGAAAGGACCGGGCCTTCGACTTTGCTCAAGTTAGGGCGAGGTTCTCCTCCTATCCCTAACAGGGCTGTGGGGGCACAAATGGGCGTTGTAAGGCCTCTCCCCCCATCCGGTCTAAATGGAACCGGACCTTCGACTTTGCTCAAGTTAGGGCGAGGTTCTCCTCCTGTCCTTAACAGGGCTGTGGGGGCACAAAGGGGCATTGTAAGGCCTCTCCCTCCATCCGGTCTAAATGGAACCGGACCTTCGACTTTGCTCAAGTTAGGACGAGGTTCTCCTCCTGTCCCTAACAGGGCTGTGGGGGCACAAATGGGCGTTGTAAGGCCTCTCCCCCCATCCAGTCTAAATGGAATCGGGCCTTCAACTTTGCTCAAGTTAGGGCGAGGTTCTCCTCCTGTCCCTAACAGGGTTGTGGGGGCACAAATGGGCGTTGTAAGGCCTCTCCCCCCATCCGATCTAAATGGAACCAGACCTTCGACTTTGCTCAAGTTAGGGCGAGGTTCTCCTCCTGTCCCTAACAGGGCTGTGGGGGCATAAATGGGTGCTGTAAGGCCTCTCCCCCCATCCGGTCTAAATGGAACCGGACCTTCGACTTTGCTCAAGTTAGGGCGAGGTTCTCCTCCTGTTGGTGCAAAAACCCGCTTGCGCCGGATAGGCTGGAGTCGGAGAAGTCGCGGTCGCCGTCAGGACCTGTAAGGGAAGTCTAAACCGGAGGTGGGGTTGCTCCGGCAAGACCCTCCGACACTCAAGTCAGTTCTCTGCCTCAACAAGAATGGAGCGCTCGAACGGAGAATTTAGCAGAGTTTTGAGATAAGAAATGAGCTTATAGAATAACGTATCTGGGTTCTCCCTTTTTATAGGCGGGGAAGATAACGGATTGATGGCGGTATCTGTAACCGTCTGGCAGTGGGCTGCCCAGGGTCAGGCGGAGTTTGCTGCGAAGAGTAGTGGAATGGACCCGTGGCTATCACTGGGGCGTGCCACGTGGAGTCTGCCGCATGAAGTGGGGCGGCGTTTGTTGTCGTGATTTGCCAGCGGATGGGAGAATCACGCGGTATCCATTGCAGGAGGTGGAGCAGGATCGCGGCCGTTTATCGTGGCCTGTCAGGTAGTAATGGAGCCGCGTGGGATCCATCGTAGGGAGTGGAGCAGTGCTGCGATCGTTACTGCGGCCTGTCAGGGAGTGGTGGAGCTGCGCGGAATCCACCGCAGGAAGTGTAGCAGAATCGTGGCCGTGATTGCGGCCTGGGAGTGCAGATCTGCCGGCTGAAGTTCGGCCGTGGTCGGAGTCTGACCCCACGTAGGGGTCCGGGCGGAGTCCTCCTTGCGGTTGGGGTAGTGGGTGGAGCCCGGCTCCCGTGGGAGTCCGGGCGGAGTCTTCCTGCAATCAAAGTTAAAGGCGAAGGTCGGCTCCCGTAGGAGTCCGGACAGCTTACCAGTAGTTGACGTTGAGGATGGAGCCCGGCTCCCGTAGGAGTCCGGGCGGAGTCTTCTTGCTGTTGAAGTCATCAGCGGAGTCCGATTTCCGTAGGAGTCCGGACGCAGTTTGTCTTGCAGCCGTTGGAGTCGAGGATGAAGCCCGGCTCCCGTAGGAGTCTGAGCGGAGTCTTCCTGCAATCAAAGTTAAAGGCGAAGGTCGGCTCCCGTAGAAGTCCGGACAGCTTACCAGCAGTCGTTGCTGAGGACAGAGCCCGGCTCCCGTAGGAGTCCGGGCGGAGTCTACTTGCAGTTGAAGTTGTTGGAGGAGTCCGGCTCCCGTAGGAGTCCGGACGCAGTCTGTCTTACAGCCGTCGGAGTCGAGGATGAAGCCCGGCTCCCGTAGGAGTCCGGGCGGAGTCTCCCTGCAATCAAAGTTAAAGGCAAAGGTCGGCTCCCGTAGGAGTCCGGACAGCTTACCAGCAGTCGTTGTTGAGGACGGAGCCCGGCTCCTCCCGTAGGAGTCCGGGCGGAGTCTACTTGCAATTGAAGTTGTCGGAGGAGTCCGGCTCCCGTAGGAGTCCGGACGCAGTCTGTCTTGCAGCCGTTGGAGTCGAGGATGAAGTCCGGCTCCCGTAGGAGTCCGGGCGGAGTCTCCCTGCAATTAAAGTCAAAGGAGAGGTCCGGCTCCCATAGGAGTCCGGACAGGGGCTTACCAGTGGTTGGAGTTGAGGATGGAGCCCGGCTCCCATAGGAGTCCGGGCAGAGGTCGCTTGCGGTTGTAGTGGTTGGCAGAGTCTGGCTCCCGTAGGAGTCCGGACGATGTCTGCTCGCGGTTGTAGTTGTTGGCGGAGTCCGGCTCCCGTAGGAGTCCGGACGGAGTTGTCATGTAGTCGATTCTGCTGAGGACTTCGGCTGTGGATATTTTATACCCAACACCAGTCCCCCTACTTTCGAGTTTGAATTTCAAACGAAAGAAGTACAGAGAGAGAGATGGGCACAGCCGAAGTCGTCCCTTCGAATCCTGCGCACTGCCGCCCCCAGATATTTCGGCATTAAATGTGCGCGTGCCGGAGTCTTTTCGAATTGGAGTGGTACGAGGGGACGTTTCGAAATTCTTGCAGGTACACTGGCCTAGGTACAGCGCAATTATAATCCTGCCAACCGCCAGCCGCTTTTAGCCGCCTGCCAGGGGGAGTGGGACACGTATCGGATGCGGACCGGCCTGGGGGGATTCGCGATCATTATGGCACCGGATCCCAGGGTCTATTTAAACCCGTCCTCCCATCTTTAGGTGTCCCACTCCGTTCCTGAGTTTTCACCAGCGTCTGCCTTCTCTTCGAGAGCCCTGTTTCAGTGAGCGTCTTCTCGAGCCGTAGGCGTCTCCTGCTTTCGTCCCTCAGGTCCCTCAGAGTGAAATAGGTTAGTTCCAGCACCGCCAACCTTCTTCTCATCACCTAGGGACTTCTTTTCTGTCATTGTTTTTCTTGCATTCCTCCGAGTTAGTCTGTGATCTCTCGTTCCCCCTTCTGTCCATCTTCTTAGGGTCCTTTAGAGCCTCCTTTCGAAACCACTCGAAATGTCCTCTGGCTCTTCTGCTCCCGGCAGTTCTGAGAGCTCTTCTGCCTCAAACCTCCAGGTCCCCGTCTCTGTAGACGAACCTGCATCTGAGGCTGGGCCCCACCCAGTTTTCGCACCGGGTGCCATTCTGTGTTCCTTGACCTCGGAGGAACTCCTTCTGATAAGGGTTCAGTATGGAGTTCCTCCGAAGTACGACTTGGAACTGCCGGGCCCTTCTGACCGGGCTAGCACTCCCCCACCCGGTCGCTTCTGTTTGTACCAGGAAGCATTCCGTGCCGGACTTCGGCTTCCGCTTCCTTCCTTTGTCGTTGCTCTCTTCCGCTTCCTAGATATCTCCTTGGCTTCCGTGGCCCCGAATTCTTTTAGGTTCTTGATAGGATTTCTCTCCCTCTGCCACGTAGTCGAGGTCCAGCCGTCTCTCTCCTTGTTTAGGCACTTCTATACCTTCAAACACCATCCTTCGACGAAGGACTGGTGGTACTTCTCCCCCCAGTTCGGCAAGAAGGGGTTGCTGAAAGGCGCCCCTTCTTCGATCCACAATTGGAAGGAGAAATTCCTCTTCGTCCACTGTCCGACCCTGAGACTGGGTCTGCCCCCTTGGGGCTCTCTGAGGGATTCTGCCCACCGGGCTCCCAGCCTGGGGGAGGATGACCTCCAGGCCGCCCAGAAGCTTCTAGCCTATTCTGCTCCTTCCCTTCCCAATCTTCTGAGGGAGCAGTTTCTTTTCAACATCGGCTTGAGTCTCCAGGATCCAGAGAGTATTCATCTTTTACCTTATCTTCTCTTTTCGTGCTTCCCTTCTCTTCTTCTTTTTACCTCCTCTTCCCCCTCTCTCTCTTTCCCCTCTGTTTCTTTCTTTCTCTCTTCTTTTTTTTTTTTTTTGACTGATTGGCTTGCTTCTTTTTCTTCTTTCCTTTTCTCTCTCTTCTTTTCTTCTCTTCTTCTTCTTTTTTTTTTTTTTTTAGGAATGGACGTCGAAGCAGTGTGGAGGCTCGCCAGGGGCATGAGGGTCCACAAGAGAAAGGGCGCTACGACCTCCGGATCGACGAAGAGGGCCAGGGCGGAGGAGACGAGCTCAGCGGCACCCGTCCAGGCAGCCCCGGCCATCGACATTCCCTCGGATGCCGAGCCAACAGCTCCCCGGGCCTCCTCGAGGAGTCCGCCGATTGGGGCCCCCGCCCCGAGGGTCCGCCCCACGGAGGCGCCCGCCGTGGGGAAAAGGAGGAAATCGGTGGCCCGCAGGGCGAGTAGCCACCGAAATGCTGCGGACGAGTCCCTCTGCTCCGAGGAGGGGTCAGAGAATCCCTTCAATGATAGGGACTTGATCAGGCGGCTGATCGACGGCTGCATTCTGCCTGACGTCGTGGAGAGGATCGATCGCGCCGATCCTGAGCAGCGGGCTTGGGATTCTTTGGGGTCCTTCCTTGAGGTGAGCAACTCTTCATTTACATGGCTATTCGGCCTTTGTACTGATTCCCTAGCTGTCTTTGCAGATTGGGCACCAGCTCCTCGCCTATATCGAGGCGATGAGCCGCACGAGGAGGGACATCCTCCAGGTGGAGGAATGCTGTCGGGCGGAGGTTGCTCGCCTCCAAGCAAAGACGGTCGAAGTAGCCGCCCTCCAGGAGGCCCTGGAAAGGGAGAAGAAAGCCCGGGAGGAGGAGAGGCAGATCTTGGAGGAATCGGCACGGAAGGCGGAGGCCGAGGTCGCCCACTTGGTCGAGCAAACTTCGGTCCTGATCTCGGAGGCCAGAGCCCTTGCGGTGGAAGAATTCAAGGCCTCCGCGGAGATGAGGGACCTGAATATCCAGTTCGGCCAGGAAGCGTTCATTAAGGGGTTCGAGCTCTGCCAAGAGAAGGTGGCCAGAAAATTCCCAGAGCTCGACCTCAGCTTCCTAGGCGAGGAGTCTGAGGATGAGGCCGGCCCCTCGTCAGCCGCCACTATCGTCGCAGCCCCCGCGCCGAGTTCTCCACCCCCCACCCCTGAGGTCTGAGACCTCCGATCTTGTACCTTTATTTCGTCACAATTTTTTCTTTCCATTTGTATTTAAAAATTGTTCAATCAATAAAGTTGAATTTCTCATTGTGGACGGCTTCTCTTTCCTCCTCCCTCCTTCTCTCTATTTTTCTTCCTGCAATGAATCGTTCCTTGACGCCTTTACCTTCCGATGGCAGTGTCCTGCAGAAGCACTCCCCCTGCCCTTGGGGGTCCCACTGAAATCGACGATCCAGCGGTTGAAAAAGGAGGCCCTTCACCTGACGAAGAAGTTAAAGAAGATGGAAGCCGAGCTTCGCAAATCGAGAGAAGGTCACTCTGAAGCCGCCGCTGAGGCCGCCCACTTTCGGAGTCTCCATGTGAAGGGGATCATGGAGTATAGCCGGAGGAAGGCGAACTTCGCAAAGGAACTCGAGGAATGCAAGAAGAGCTCCAGCGACCGGATTTGGGCCCAAGCCACCAGGATCAGCGCCCTCAAGGTAGAATTGTCAGCTGCGAAGGGGAAGATCGGCCAGCTGGAAGGAAATTCATCCCGACTCTTGGCTCGGGTCGATGATGACCAGAGATGGTCGCAGAAGGTTTCCGACCTTCAGCAGCAGCTTCAGGATGCCGAGGTGAGCCACGACGTGCAACGGGCTAGCTGGCGCAGGCAAGTGGAAGAATACAAAGGGAGATTCA